>NW_017671409.1:9080-156572 GCF_001879085.1 Nicotiana attenuata
TCCATTTTCTTCAGCTTTTTTCAACCATGTTAGACTTGATTCTTCTTCTTCTTATCATTCTTTGGTGCACGACAATCCATGGCCTTATGCCCAAATTTTCCACAGTTGTGGCAATTACCCTTGAACTTCTTCTTGCTTGGGTAGTTCTTTGGTCCAGAAGCCTTCTTTCTCTTCTTGGTTTGTGGCGCCTCCTCAACAATGTTAGCCCCCATTATTGTCGATTTCCCACGTGACTTCTTTTCAGCATTTTTGTTGTCTTCTTCTATCCTCAAACGCACAATCAAGTCTTCAAGTGTCATCTCCTTCCGCTTGTGTTTTAGATAGTTCTTAAAATCTTTCCACAACGGAGGTAATTTCTCAATGAAAGCGGCGACTTGAAAGGCCTCATTTATGACCATACCTTCAGCAATAGATTCAAAATTAATAATAAGATAAATCTTATTAATAAACTTATTGATTCGGGTCATACCTTCAGCAAGGAGGTCATGCACAATGACTTGTAATTCTTGGACTTGAGTTATGACCGACCTAGTGTCAATCATCTTGAAATCCAAAAATCTAGCAGCCACGAACTTCTTAAGTCCGGCATCCTCAGTCTTGTACTTCTTCTCAAGCGCATTCCATAATGCTTTTGAAGTTTCCATGACGCTATAGACATTGTACAAGCCATCTTCCAAACAACTCAAAATGTAGTTTTTGCATAAGAAATCAGAATGTTTCCATGCTTCAGCTACAACAAGTCGTTCATCATCCGGAGTACTTTCTGCCAAGACCGGAGGATCCTCCTTGATGAAACGTTGCAAACTCAACGTAGTAAGATAGAAGAGCATCTTCATTTGCCAACGTTTGAAGTCAATACCGGAAAACTTTCCGGGTTTTTCTGCTGGTGCCATAGCATGAGCAGGAGTAGAACGGCTTGACGAGGCAGCAGCACTCGTAACAGTAGCTCCCGTTCCCACAACATTTCCATTAGTTTGGTTTCGTTCGTCATCTTTTCTGTAGAGTTGGAAACACAACAGAACTTTGTTAAATCAGTGAAGTTTTGATATCTTCAAACTGAATACCAAACCAAACATACAATACGTAACAATGGTGAAGTTTTTATATACTTCAAACCCGTACGTTTATTATTCCGGTAAAGTTTTTATATACTTTAAACCGGACAGAACAATTATTGGAGTAGAAAGCACGAAGGCTTTAGTCTCTAAAACAGTATACAAAATATGAATAACAGTTTAATATATGTTTCAACACAGAATCGTTAGTTTATAAAATTCCTTAAGCTTGTGAGCGTTACTGTGTTAAAACACAAAATCAGAAGAAAAAAAAATTGTTAAAAGAATTAAAGAAATCTGGAAAATAGTAGAGAATCATAAATATTCCGAGTCCACAAGTTTCTTGTGTGTCCTTAAGGAATTTTAACCCCCTCACAAGTTACCAAGGTAATGGATTAAATCCTCCCAGGATAAAACGGAATAAACCTTCCTGCAACAGTGGCAATACTAACTGCAGGATCCCAACGAACTCAAAGAACGGAGCAAAATCACACTTACGAATTGGAGAGAGAGAGACTGCGAATTAGGATGCAGTATATTCAAAAAGAAAGAAGTTCTGGAGTGTTTTTCGTGTGTAGAAAATGGAGCCTTGCCTCAGAATTTATAGGTAATTATCAGAAGAGGTGTCTGGAAAAGGTGCCTTTTCAGAAGAATACGCTGCCTGCCGCGGTTCTACCGCGGTTATGGCAGAACCGCGGTCAGAGAGGCTCTCTGAATCTGCCTGCCGTGGTTCTACCGCGGTTACGGCAGAACCGCGGCCAGAGAGTCTCTCTGAATCTTCAGCAGGGTTCTGGCGTATTTTCAGCAGTGATTTGGCATTTAATTAATTATTAAATTATTAAGTAAATTTTGTCCAAAAATAATCTTATCGATTGAAGCCGAGGCCGAGGCCGAGCGAGCGACGACGACGGCGCGAGGGTTCATTCTCTTCAACTCCTTTTAAGAGCTTTAAGAAGTGATTCTATATATAAGCACACAAATGTGATTGTCCCTCACCAATGAGGGACAAAGTGCAAGACAAAATTTCACTTTTTCAAATTTCCATTTTTCCCTCCATTTTATTTCCCTCCATTTCCAATTCACACTTCTTCTACTTTAAATCTCAATGGGTTAAAGTCCAACAATAAGTATCAATATCAGTAGACCCAAGGATCTCATAATTCCATGAGTTGACTTTTCGAGGAATGTAACCAGAAGCTCCCTTCATGTTTCTATGCAATTTCGTTTTTATAGTTGGACAAATATCACCCAAAGCCCATTTTTCAGCTTTATCCTTGTTGGTTGTAATTCTAGCCATGAGTATATGCCTTATGGTCTCCAAAAGTTTAATAATGGGTTTATCTCTAGCATCAAGAATCAAACTATTGAAGACCTCACACACATTGTTTAACAGTATGTCGCACTTAAAGTGGTGAGAAGTGAGATCTGGACCATTCACTAGGTAACTTAGTAGAAAGCCATTCATGCGCTTCTTTATCCAATTCAAGTATCTTCAACATACATATTAAACGCTTCAACAGTTGTTGCTCTAGCTGCTTCCCAAAAAGCATCTTTTAATGTATGACCAGGGAACCCAGCCTTTTTGAAATTATTGTGCAAGTGTCGCGCACAAAACCTGTGAGAAACATTTGGTAACACTTCCTCAAAAGCTTCAAGAAGGCATTTTTGCTTATCTGACATGAATGTCCAGAGATATTGCTCTTATATTTCAATATCAATCATCAAATAGTTCAAAAACATAAAGATACGTCTACTCCCAGCGCTCTACTGACTTCATCTCTGAATTTTGATGTCTTCCAATCTCTGTTTTGATTTGATTATGTCCATATATTTCTTTGCAATCCAACTGGAAGTAACATTCTTATTCTTGACATTCCAACAAAAACATGTATGCTCGGAGTTGTTAGTCTTTATCTGAAAATTTGTATCCATGTGCATTTTTGAAGCTAGAAATACCCACTTACAAGAGGGACGATGCTTACATCTTCCCCTTGCTCTTTCTGAATCATCCTTAATCCGCTCGACCGTTGATGTTCTAAACGTCAATACCACACAAGAGGGGGGTGATTTGTGTGGTACCCAATTTTCGCTCTAGAAGAACCTGGTTCTTCTAGATGTACTAACTACTGCTGTTTGCGGAATAATAAATACAGAAAATAAAGAACACAGAGATTTTTACGTGGAAAACACCCGGCTCAAAAGGTGAAAAAACCACGACCTACTACTCAGTATAATTTTCCCAAACTTCCACTAAAATCACTGAGCCAAAACAGCATTACAAAACTCTTGTAAACCTAAGGATTAACTCTAATCCCGTTGTGGCAACCAGCCTCTAACTGCTGCAACAACTTCAAGTTAACTCTAACTTGAATACTCAAAATACCTATTACAATTGCTTCTAGATAAAGTTGAAAGGTACAATATGAAACACCTACTACAATTGAACTAGAAATAAAGAAAGACACATAAAACTCTTTATGAAGCTGGTTCTTCAATCTGGTTCATGTAGCTTCTGGTTTGCACACTTGAATCACACACGAACTGCTTGCAAAAATCCTTGCCTTTTTGCTCCCAATTCACGTTTAATTTCTGCGTTTTTGTGCAATACTTTAATGTGAGAACATCCTGCAATTTATAGAGTTAGTAGATGAAGAAATAACTAGAGTTCTGATGCAACTCTTCCTTGGTGGAAGAGTTCTAGTTGATTTCAACTTCTAACTCCTTCCCTATCTTGAATAGTGTTCTCTTTGATTAAGGACTCCTTCTCCTTATCAATTATGCAACCTTTTCGATTAGGAGATATTAAATACACCAAGCTAAGCTTATCTCCTTCACATGCAACCCACATGCTTGAATCTGCCCGTTTTTGTGCACCTGAGGGATGGACCACTGGATGGACCTGGTTCATGTCTGAGTTCCTTTGTCAGTCTTCAAAACTAACCTTTACTTGGGCCAACAACCGTCCTTCCTCTTTTGACCTCATGAGTAGTTACAGCTTCCTTAAACTCTTTTTTGTTTTGAAATACTTGTCCTAATGTGTTGGAGGAGCTAATTATTCAACAACTACCATGGCAATTTTAGATGAAGAAGAAAATGAGTTAAGGATTTCAGATTAGAAAAATGATTTAGGTTTTAGTTCAAAGGAGAATGACTTTGGTCGGAACAACCAAAGCTTTTTATCCCATCACAATTCATTTAATCTCAGTCGTCCAATTCAGAGCCATTTATTTAATCACAAGCACACATCTGATATGGAGTCTCTTTAATCAAGACCGTTGATTCAATACAGCTGTAGACTTAGGATTCTATTTTTGTGCATATGAGCACGTGATTGTACATAAGGAATTATACCCTTATACTCTTTGCATAGTAGTACAATTAGTTAGGAATAGGCAAATAGAAATAATACACCTGTACAGTAGGATAACAAATTTTATTCCTTTTATCTGTATAAATAGATGTACAACAATTGAATGAAATACACAGAAAATTTCTGCACTATCTTCTTCATACAATTCTTTCATGGTATTAGAGCAATAGAAGCTCGATCCTTCATCTTCTTCTTCCTTTGATTGCTCTGTGTAAGTGTTTGAACCATGGGTGACAACACTGAGCCAACAGTCACTCCAAC
Organism: Nicotiana attenuata; assembly: GCF_001879085.1. Taxonomy (NCBI): domain Eukaryota; kingdom Viridiplantae; phylum Streptophyta; class Magnoliopsida; order Solanales; family Solanaceae; genus Nicotiana; species Nicotiana attenuata. Next base: position 13,767 of record NW_017671409.1, read on the forward strand.
TGCCACTGCTATAGTGTCCACCATCGATTCCAATCATGACTATGTTCTTCATTCCTCTTATGCTCCAGGGATGTCTCTTGTCAACACTGTCTTTGATGGCAGAAGATTCCAAGGTTGGAGAAGATCAGTGCTCATAGCCCTAGCAGCCAAGAATAAGATAGGGTTCATTAATGGTGCTTGCCCTGCTCCAGCTGCTGGTTCCAAGGATTTCCAGCAATGGAACATATGTAACGATATGGTTACATCCTGGTTACTCAATTCACTATCCAAGGATATAGGGGATAGTGTCATTTACTCAAAGTCTGCTAAGGATCTGTGGACCAGCTTGGAGCACAGATTTGGACAGTCAAAAGGAGCCAAGCTCTATCACCTGAGGAAAGAGCTATCAGGATTAGCACAAGGAACATGTCACATTGCAAGCTATTTCAAAATGCTCAAATGACTTTGGGATGAGTTGGATTCATTAAATTGTGATGTCAAATGCAACTGTTTGTGTGTGTGTGAAGGGAAGCAGAAACTAGAAAAATCACTAGAAGATGAGAGACTTATTCAATTCCTTATGGGTTTGAATGGTAGCTATGGACAAGCAAGAGGAAACATCCTAATGATGAATCCTTTACCAAACATCAATCATGCTTACTCTCTGGTATTGAAAGATGAAAGTCAGAAAGAAATCTATGCTAATCCACTTATCTGTCCTGATTCCTCAGCTTTCATGGTAACAAACCAAGGAAACTTTGCTCAAAAAGGAGGAAAGCAGATTCAAAAAGGAAACACAAGTTATCCAAGGTTTGGAAATAACATGCAGAAAGGAATCAATAACTTCAACCAGAGAAATTCAACCTTCAAGGGAAAGAAAAGCAAGTTCAATCCTAATGTTTCTTGCAGCCATTGAAAGAAAGTTAGACATACTGTGAATGATTGCTACAGAATAATAGGATTCCCAGAAGACTTTGAGTTCACAAAGAGAAATCAGATGCAAGTGAGAGGAAATGGAGCTTTTCAAATAGAACAAGCAGGGAACAACAACACTGGTCAGAATGAGATGATCAGTCAACACCTCTCACAAGATCAATTCTCTCAGCTGGTACAACTAATTAAGCAAGTTAAGGTTGGAGATTCAGCAAATTCAGGAGCAGAAATGAATGCCAATGCAGTAGATGGTACAATTGCAAGATATTCTGGAACTTGTTTCTCAATTTTTAATTCTAATGCATGGATTATTGATTCTGGAGCTTCTGAACACATGTGTTTTGACTCAATTGCATTCATTTCTTTAACAACCTTGTCTATTCCCTTAAATATAAACTTGCCTAATTCCTTTAAAGTCACAGTTACTCATGTAGGGAGAATAACTATTCTACCTAATTATATTCTGGAAAATGTATTACATGTGCCTAGTTTCAAATACAACTTATTATCTGTTAACAAGTTCTGTTTACAATTTCAGTCACTCCTGTTTTTCACTTCAAGTCAATGTTTCTTGCAGGCCCCTTTAATGAAGAGGGCACAAGTTTTTGGTGAAGCTAGGGAAGGACTTTACCTCTTGAAACCAAGTCAAGACAAAAATAGAGCAGAAGTAGAGTCAAGTCCTTCTTTAAATCAAAATCTTTCTAGTCAATTATCAGTTTCTGTTCCTTTTTCAGCAAATGCAATTTTAGATGTAAGCCTTTGGCATGTTAGACTGGGGCATTTGCCCTTCTCATCAATGAAACATCTTAGTTTTATCTCTTTACCTTCCAACTCTGATTATTTCTGTGATATCTGTCCTAAAGCTAGGCAAACCAGAATTTCTTTTCCACTAAGTCAAATTAAAACAAAAAGGCCATTTGAGTTAATTCATGTTGATGTTTGGGGTCCATATAAAGTGGCCACTTATAATGATTTCAAATATTTCTTGACTATTGTAGACGATTACAGTAGGGGTGCTTGGACTTTTCTTATGAGTACTAAGTGTAATGCTTTTGGTCTACTTAAGAATTTTTTTCACAATGGTGGAGAGACAATTTGGTTTGAAAGTGCAGAAACTTAGGACTGATAATGCATTTGAACTTGGAAAGGGGTCTCTAGAGGCAGCATTTCTTAGTTCACAGGGAATAATGCATCAAACATCATGTGTGGCGACACCACAACAAAATGGTGTGGTTGAGAGGAAGCATAGACACCTTTTAGAGATACCAAGGGCTCTATTATTTCAATCTAAGTTTCCTTTGATCTACTGGGGGAATGTGTGCTAACTGCTACATTTCTAATCAACAGGATACCTTCTAAGGTGCTCAAAGGGAGTTCACCTTACAGTGTGGTGTTTAAATAGAATCCTTACTATAACTCATTAAAATGTTTTGGTTGTCTTTGCTATGTGTCTACCTTGTATGCAGGTAGAGGGAAACTTGATCCAAGGGCAAAGCCTTGTGTGTTTCTGGGATATCCTTTGGGGCAGAAAGGATATAAAGTCCTAGAGTTGGAGACAAAGAGAATAACTGTGTCTAGAGATGTATAATTCTATGAAAATCAATACCCTTTTGCATCCATCAACCTCACTCCAAACTCCATCTTTCTTATTCCTCCTACCTCAAACTATGAGCCCCTATCAAACAATGTCCAACCTGATTTTCTCACATCTATGGACAATTCCTAATCACCAACTCAGTTCAGAAACCATAACACTCCTCACACACATCGGTCTTCTTCCACTCCTCTTTCACACTCATCTCCTCATTCCCCTTTACCTATAACATTCCCAGAAATTAGGAAATCCACCAGACATCACAACACACCTGCATACCTACAAGATTATATTTGTAACTCAGTTTTTCTTACTGATTTGACTAACTCTTGTTTCATGGCACCTAATCAACCTAATGTAATGCCATTTGCAGCACTTTCATTTGCCAATCAGTCCTTAATTAACTCCACTTCCTATCTAACTGAACCTACCTCCTACTCTCAGGCTATGTTGCATCCAGGTTGGCAAGAAGCTATGGCTAAGGAATTGGAAGCTCTTGAATTAAATAGAGCTTGGGAAGTAGTACCTTTACCTACTAGGAAGAAAGCTCTTCCTTGTAAATGGGTGTACAAAGTTAAGTACAAATCAGATGGATCCTTGAAAAGGTTTAAGGCACGATTAGTTATCAGGGGAGATACACAAAGAGAAGGAATAGACTTCACTGAAACCTTCTCTCCAGTTGTCAAGATGACAACAATCAGATGTCTACTTGCTATTGCAGTAAAGAAAGGATGGCAAGTTTCACAATTAGATGTAAACAATGCCTTCCTGCATGGAGATTTGCAGGAAGAGGTATTTATGAAATTCCCGGCAGGAATGTCATCACCTTCACCCAATCATGTTTGTCTTTTGAAAAAATCCCTATATGGACTGCGACAAGCCTCAAGATAATGGTATGCAAGGCTCACCGCAGCCCTCAATTTCAAAGGTTATTCGCACTCTCTAAATTACTACTCCTTATTTTTTAAGAAATCAGCAGGAAAGACTACTATAGTTTTTGTCTACGTTGATGATATTCTAATCACATGCAATGACTCAAATGAGCAGACAGAACTTAAAGATTTTCTTGATTCTGAATTCAAAATCAAAGATCTAGGAGAAGCGCATTATTTTTTGGGTTTTGAAATCATCAGAGAAAAACAAGGCATGATTTTAACTCAAAAACGATATACCTTAGATCTTTTGTCTGAGTTTGACTGCATGCAAATGAGACCAGCCTCTTCTCCTTTGGATCCCGATCGGACCTCTCCTTTGCTGTGCAGCACCTCAGCCAGTTCATGCAATCGCCTCGCCAGCCTCATCTCTATGCTGCTTATCATTGCCTCAAATACCTCTTAAAGGACCCTGGTCTGGGTTTGTTTTTGAATTCGAGATCTGACTATCAGTTGCTGGCTTTTTGTGACTCTGATTGGGGGTCTTGTCCTCAATCCCGGAAATCTATCAGCGGATTCTTTATCAGCTTGGGGGGGGGGGGTCTCCTATTTCCTGGAAATCAAAGAAACAATCTTCAATATCCTTTCTTCTGCTGAGGCAGAATATCGCTCAATGAGAAGAGTAACGGCAGAAATTACCTGGTTGGTACGTTTATTAAGTGATTTATCAATCTCTCATTCCTTGCCCGTCAATCTCTTTTCCGATAGCAAAGCAGCTATTCACATCGCAAAAAATCCAGTCTTTCACGAGCGTACCAAGCACGTAGAACTGGATTGTCATTTTGTCCGGCAGCAATTTTTGGCCGACATCATCTCACTTCATACATCTCTTCCAAATCTTAGTTGGCCAACATCTTTACAAAGCCCTTGGCCGAACCTGCTCACAGTTCTATTATCGGCAAGTTGGGAGTGGTTAATACCCCCTCCAACTTGAGGGGGGTGTTGGAGGAGCTAATTATTTAACATCTACCATGACAATTTTTAGATGAAGAAGAAAATGAGTTAAGGATTTCAGATGAGAAAAATGATTTAAGTTTTAGTTCAAAGGAGAATGACTTTGGTGGGAACAACCAAAGCTTTTCATCCCATCACAATTTATTTAATCTCAGCCGTCACAAGGACACATCTGCTATGGTGTCTTTTTAATCAAGACGTTGATTCATTACAGTTATAGACTTAGGATTCTATTTTTGTGCATATGAGCACGTGATTGTACAGAAGGAATTACACCCTTATACTCTTTGCATAGTAGTACAATTAGTTAGGAATAGGCAAATAGAAATAATACACTTGTACAGTAGGATTACAAATTTTATTCCTTTTATCTGTATAAATAGATGTACAACAATTTATTGAAATACACAGAAAATTTCTGCACTTTTTTCTTCATACAATTCTTTCATAATGCTAACATAGGATTAGAGCCATCAGTCTTCGCATTATGATTTGCAAAGTTAAAATCTTTATTAAATGCATCGCTATCACTATTCAAGCTTTTTGTGTCACTGGAAACAACACAATCTGAATCGCCATCTTCGTTTTGCATATGCTTTTGCAACTCTTTGCTAATAAACTCTCCACTATCATCATTTGTTCTCGCATTTCTGTTGGCATTGACAGAAAATATTTCAACAGAAGGATCAACATTTCTGTCAAATAAAATGTCATCTTCGTAATCTGAATCTTCAAACTCTCCATAATCGGACTCATTATCAGAATTACTATATACTGCTTGACTCTCGAACATTGAATCTACCAATAAATAATTTTTATTATATAAACTTTTATATGTGAAACATAAGGTTCTTTCTTAAAAGTGGTCCCCTGCTGTTTTAAATGTAATTTTTTATGCCTTTACCTTTACGTTCATTTGTCCACAACCTATTGTATATTATAATAAGGTATTATGCCTTCACTTTTACTTTACATTCATTTTAGAAGAAGAATATAAGAAGTAATGTCTATAAATAAAAAAAAACCAAGACAAACTAAAATGAGATTAGACTTACTGTTTGGAACGCTGGTTAGGAGTGTATCACAGGTACAACAGCGAGATTGTCAAATTTACACTGAAAGGTAGAAGCTTCACTCAAGAAGAAGTTGTTCAACCATTAGAAACCCTATCACAAGTTTTCCAAAAGTGGCTTTTTGTTTTGTCAAAAGGAGGAAGGAGGGAAAATTTTGTGAGAAAAGTGGGGGGAAAAAGAGAAGTCATGTGAGAATACAAGATCAGTCAAATATAAACAACAAATTTAACAGTAGGATGTTTTTGGTCAACTTTTGGGAAACTTAAAGGATGTTCTAGGTTAAGTGAAATATTATAAGAATGTAGTGAAAGTTAGGGTGAAACAAGAGAGACAATTTTGGTCAAATTCTCTAGTTTGGTTTGAGGCGACAATAAAAGTAAATAAAATAAATAAGGCGAATATACTTTTCTTGTAAATCATGATAACAAATACTCCTAAAAAGTATTTTAATGCAACTACAAAAATTGATAAATGCAATGTTTTAAATTAAAAATGTTCAAAGCAAAGAGAAACAGAGGAACAAAATACCCACCAAATTTTTTGTATTCTTTTTTAGCTTCTTTATCATTAACTAGGACAAAAGCAAAGAACAAATCATATTGAAACGCGATGTGAATTTAAATTAATAAATTAATGAGGAAATTTATAATGGAGAAGATCTCAACCCATTTAAAAAGTGTAGTGAACTTTAGTCTTAAATTTTATATCACATTTCAGGGCGGCCAGTGGGTAAAGCCACTAAAGTGGTGGCTTTATGCCCCAAAACTTTGGGGCCCCAATTTTCAATTCTTATTTGATGTCCGGTATTTAATTTGAAGCATTGATTAATTCGAATTCGTACCATATAAAGTCTATAAAGTGGGATTCTTAGAAGGTATTTTTTTCATTCCAAATACTGAAACTGAATACTTCCGGTTAAAGAAGGAGATATGTTATCCATCCCGCCACAACTCTTCATGAGGCCCCAAATTTTTCTAAGAAAATATTAAGTATTTCAAAGTAGAAAAGTAAATAGTTTATATAAAAAAAAAGATTACATTAATCATTAGAAAATATATAATACACTTTTAAACTCTATTTTTTTCCTCAGATTTTCAAACATTGCAATAAGTATATTGAAACATCACAAAATTCTTTTAATACAAAGTTATCATTTTCTTGAGTCAAGTTATATTATTTAAGATCAATACTGCACATGAGAGATTAAACAGTTTATACAAAAAATTTTAAGTAATTTTATTCTAAAAAGCTAGAAAAATCTACTTCTGTTATGAATACAATGAACTAAAGTGATTGTCCATTTAATTCATACATCACATACATGAATCACTTGTATTCATATGTATCTATTTAATATTTAAATTCATTCTTTGTTTTTGAGGATGAACCTTTGTAACTATGAATAGAGTATTTTTGGCTCATGGATTACATACTTGAAATAAGAAGAAAGTTTTCTCTCCCTCCGTACATATATTGTCTAGTTTATGTTTCATATTGTCACTTTGAGATTTTATTAACACGTTATCAGCACGAGTCTCTTACCAACTGAGATTATATGCTTCGGCCGGGTTCTATCTTCTTCCTAAAAGTATTAGTTAACCTTCTCTCCAGTGCAGGTACACTTTCATTTGCTTATACTGTTTTATGGACCTTCTCAAGTTTCTGACCAACAATTGGATTTTAGTATATTACTACATGCATTACTTGCTCTGAGAATTATAATAATATTAACTTTGTAATGAAATTGAAAGACTGCTTGCAATATTGCTCCTGAACATGTATCATATAAATACGAGAGATAATTACACAGAATATGGTGTCATCTCATGTTCTGCTTCCTGTTTAATTTGCATTAGGGAAAACTTTTTGTTTAGAATTATTTGAACGTTCAAATTCGTAACTTTGATTACATCTGCTAAAAAAATGATTACATCTTACTTTGATCAATCACTAGAGTAATACTTACAGATTCTTCATCTTGTAGCAATAGTATACTAACGTAACAATGCATTACCTCTTTAATAGTGACTTAAATATTTATCTAAACTAATTGATGTATTTGCCTCGAATGGTTATAGAATATCTCTTTATGTTTTAGTCATTCATAATTGTGTACATGCCTTTATGACTTGTAAAAAAATTATCATGTAAATTAATTCGATTATTTATGATAGTTTTCACTATGTAGAATTGGTCAACAAAAATTAAATTTATGGCTACATAAAATTATATTATACATTCCTTAAAATGAATAAAACACCTTGCGGTATATATTATATGAGGGTATTAAGACGGTGGATTCAAGTCCTACCGCTCCATAAGGGTAAGACACCAGGTTCAAGTCCTGGTGCACCATGATGATAAGATATTGGTTTGAATCCAAATGTATGATATTGATGGCATAATGATGGCTAAGGCAAAAATAATGTCCTATTAATGAAAAATCATGATGCCCGCCCCACTTAATCAACTCCATTCCCTGAAGCGAATGTGATAGCGATAGATCAAAAGTCTGAAAGAAGATAAAATAATTATCGCGGCCGTATGAATATACATGGGTGCGGCAAGGGACAAAATAATAATCGTCATGGTGGTGGTCATTATAAACAAGAGAACGATAAGGATTCTCAGAATAATCCTTCAAAAGGCAAAAATAATATTTGCCACCGAAGTGGTATAAACAATCATTGACACGAATTTATCGTACACCTGAACATTTGTCAAACTTTATCAAGCCTCTATAAAAGGGAAACAAAATAAAGTAAAGACTCACTTGGCCTTCTAGAATAATGTTGAGGCGGGCCGTATGAATAATCATGATAAAGTTGAAGCAAACCTTGCCTATAAAGATGATATTTTTGAAGGCCTTGCAGATATTACTCATTTAGAAGCTGGAGACTTCATTGAGCAGCATAACTGAAGAGTTATTACTAGGAAAAGTTATAAGAACAATTGTTCTTTTTATTTTATGAAGTTCATATTTTGAATAAAACTTTTTATTTTGTTAATATTTACTTTCCTAAATATAGTTTCTTAGGTTCTTAAATTTTTCAATATTACTTATGATATATTTCTTTTTTCTCTTATGAAGAATATGAAAACTTCATAGTCTTCAGTTGGCCGTATGAATAATAAAAAATAATATGCCTTCTTGATAGTGCTACGGCGGACACCATATTAAAGAATAAGAGATATTTCTCTTATTTAATTATGAAAGAAGCCAATTGTTGACACCCAATTTTTTCCTACACATATTTTCAATATGCAAAATACTTTCAAAACAGCATGTATGTGCATATATAAGTATATCCAAGTGTTTTATTATTTTTTCACAATTTTCAAAGATTTAAATTGATTTATTTTCCCTTTGTTATCTATAAAATTCCAATAATTACTTCCAAAACTACATTTTGGTGATTTACCTATTGTATTCTCATATTTATGTTAAAATATAGCCAAGGGAATTTTTATACATTTTTTTTATAAATTTATTTAATATTTTTAAAGCTAAATTCAATATAATTACAATATTAGCCTCTTTTAAAATTTAATTACATTTATGTTCACAATATTAGGTCTGGTATTTTTTTTAATAATTAAATATGTACTATAAATCATTTTAGTACCTTTAATTTATTTACAGAAATTGTCGTATTATTTTTTATAAATTAAAATAGGGAAAGTGGCTATTAAAATTATAGCCAGATTGGCGTTTCGATTACAACCTAAATTAAACTCAACCCAGCCCCATTTCTATTTAAATTACCCGACCCAGGCCCCAATTACACCTACCCGACCCAGAACCAATTAAATCATGGCTGTTGATCTTTCAGATCAATGGATCGTATTGATTCTTGCCTTTTTTAATCCTAAACCACCCCCAACCCTAATCATTTCCCAGAATCCGCTGCCCTAAGATCCTCTCCTCTCTCAGCAACTCTCAACCAAACCCTAGCCGTCAACCGCCGACTCCCCATCTCCGGTCATCTCCGGTCACCTCTCATCGTCTCTTAAGCCTTCAATGGCTTCTCTCATGCTATGCTTGTCTTTTCTAAGGTCTTCAAGGGCCCGGGGGGCCATGCAGACCTACGTCTAGGGTTCATCTCCTGCCTATTCTTGGCTATTCCAGTGTGATTTCAAGCAGAATCATTCTGTATTTGACACGATCTTTGAGTTTCTAGACAGGTTTCTTCGTCTCATTATGGGTTCTTCTGAAACCCTAATTTCTGCCTATATCTCCTAGATCTATACAGACCTAGAACGATTTGAGTTTGTTCCTTTAACGTTTTACACTGTCGTCCTTAAGGTTTTCTACAAGAATCATGCGGTTTCAAGTGTTTTTCATCTTCTTCTAAAACTAAGGTTTTCGGAACTTCTTTTAAAACCTTGTTTAACTGATTCTCTTGTTTTAACTTATATTTCTTGCATATCTTGACTGATTCTATGAGTTTGCTACATCTTTAACTCGTCTATGTTGAAAACCCTATTTTTAGGGGGTTTTTTATTTGGTTTTTGTGTATCAGCATGACTGGCCGGTTCTCGTTTTTGAGTTTCTGTGATTTTTCGTGACTATCTTGCCTTGATATGTTTCTACTCAGTTTCTTAGCCTAAACTTACACTGATTCCATGTGCTTGTGTTTATCCTAACTGTTCAAAACTTGCCTCTTTCTCATTGAATTAGTATTGTTTGACTCTCATGTTTGCTAGAGTTGTATGTCGACTCTTAACCATCTATGTCTTACTTTATTTATATGCAAAAAATTGACTCATGACTTTCTTTTAATTGATTCTGATTTTCCTGTTTCTTGGTCTGATTTGAACACTTTCCCTTAAACCTTCGATCCCTACCCTATCTACTCAATTAATCGATTTGTGTACCTTTTCCATATTGGTTTTTGATTCTTACTGACTATCTCCATAATTAGAGTTTTCTGAATTTAGCCTAATTGTTTACCCTGTACTTACTGAATTTGAAATCTTTCCTTGTTGGTCGTACATTGATTTCTTTCCTTATTTGTTACTTGTCCTTACCGTTTGAACTAATTCCCTTAAATTATGGGAGTGCTTGTACTGATTTTGCTCTAATTGATTCTGAGTTCCATAATTACTATACTATATTTTACCTAGTTTCGAACTACTATATATACACACTCTCTCATTAACATAAGGACACGAACTTTTTGGTTCTGAACACACACTTACACTCAAAAAGAAAATTCTCTCTTGCCTATTACTACTTGTGCTACTGTTTGCTTAGCCGGCTGAAAGCCAAGGCTATACTTTGAAGTCCTGCTTACTTTCTTTACTGCACTTTGCTTCTTTAACTGGTATGTTCTGATTAATTTTTCAGCATCAACAACAACATGTTTCTTTACTGTTTCTTTCCTTCCAGTTTGCCTCCTGTTTGTATTTAAATAGTTCCATTATTAATGCATGCTATGTTCTGCCCTTCTGTCTGAATAAATGCTTTTTGTTATTTATCATAGCTTGTGGACTTTGAATCCCTGTCCCTAATGTAGTTAGTATCTGTAGTTGGTCTGGGGCATGACAGCATTGAACATTGTTGTTCATGACCCGAACTTGATCTCTTTGGGATCACAACCTCCATATTTCCCTTATTTGTTGTGTGTTCTGGTTGATTTACAGGCATGTCAGCACTTTCTATTACTGTCCATGCCCAAACTTAACCCATGCCTAAGTGTATAGGCTCCTTTGCAGTGGATTCCCAATCCCCCTGGCCCTTTTTGTGAAGTTATTGATTCCCTGAAATGTTAATGGTTGTCCCCCACCACCCTCTCCCCTCTCCTTTATTCCCTCAGCCCTTAAAACTCTGCACTCTCACTATCTTCTTAGAACTTAAGTTCTGCCCCCCTCATGTGAGCCTTGCCTTGGGACCCCATAAGCTCCCTCTGAACTTGGACACATGAGGGCTGGCATTTCCACACTGCACTCATCTCTATTCTGGTTGTGTAACTTGGGTGTAAGTACTGCCCGGGGTCCTATTGAGGCCCTTAGGGAACTCTGACACACCCAGGTCTGAGAAAGGCTTTGAAATCATGGCATTGGCAAAGATACGGTTCCTTGCATATCTCAGATAGGAAGTCAAATCAGGCTTTCCTATGGTTGTAGTTTTTTCTTTCTTTATTTCTTTTGTAATTCAGTATTTCTGGTTTGTAATAAGTTGTAATAAACATTTGGGGTTGGCTAATGAAAAGGGTTGGGTGATCATGTATGCTCAAGGGTAGAAAGCATGCCTATAGGACTGTTTTAAATTCTTTGTGTTCAAATCTGCATCTTAGACATCATGACTATAGGGTTTATGTCAATTTCTTCATCACGCCTAGATAACCTGCCTATAGGACGTATTTAAATTCTGCATACCACTTAGATATCATGTTTTAGGCTGGAAAATAAGGGTCATGCTCGTAATGCTGAAATCAGTAACATATAGAAATCATGCCTATAGGGACTCTTAAAATAAATTTGAATCGTTTAATTCACACTCAATGTTAGATATCATGTTCATAGGGTTTACATCAGCAATAGTAGATACCATCACCTGCAGAATCTGAAATTGGTCTAAAATCAGTCCATTCTGAATCAGTCTTAAACAATCTAATTCACCTGCTTAACGAGGTTTAGCAAGCATGCCTATAGGATTTCAAACAATTCGTTTTTACTGTTTCACCGCATTTTGAATTAAGTAGATATCATGCCTATAGGCCCCCGTCTAAACACTTAGGCAAGCCTTAGGTAATAACAACAATAAAACTGAATTCGCCTTTGTTAATTAGTAACTGCTCCAACCAGCAGGCAAGCCTTATTTGGGCTTCTTATCTGAGATATCTGATGAATCTGGCTCTGAATCAAACTCCCCTCGTCTTTAGTATTTTAATCAGACCCTAAAAAGTATGTGTAAGTCATGCTAGTTATGTGCTTTTGTTCAAGGAGGTGTATTTGAGCCTGTGTCTGTTTATATGCTCCCCCAACATGCAGTATGTGTTTTGTATGTCGCCTTAGATTTTTATCCTTTGAAACCAATTTGCCTAATATCCCTTCCCCTTAGGAATAGTAGTCCTACATACCTCCGGGGCTGATAGGAATGGGACGGGTAATAGCATGCAATAGTAATCGAGACCAATCCGCGCTTTAATACCTTAAACGTGGTGGGAAAGGGTAGATATGAATATGATGACCGGTGCATTAAAACCACGTGTAGCCCCTCTCTTGAGGAGTGATTACCGGGTATTGCATTGATGTGATCCATATTATGATTAAACCTAGGACCCTCTTTCCCTTTCTTTCTTTGTCTTAAAAAATATTTTTTGAGTTCTTTTTTTTTTTTTAAAAAAAATCAGCCTTGTATAATTGCTTTCCCATACTTTGTTTATTCCCAAGCATTTGTGTATCAAAATCCCCTCTTACTTGAGCCTTATTTGTCTACTTGTCTATTTGCTAAATTCACAATAATTGTCTGGCCGGGAATCACAGTAGTGGATCCTGAGGGGTGCCTAACACCTTCCCCTTGGGATAATTTCAAAGCCCTTACCCTGTCTCTGGTTATCAATGCATAGTTGTAATTGAACCCTGTAAGGTGTCCTAATGCACCATAAATCATTAGGTGGCGACTCTTCGAAAATGCAAAACCCAGTTCCCAAAAGGAACGAGTTGCCCCATACCCAAAAAAATGTCATAAACCCGATTCTCCCGCCGCGAGGAGGGAAAAAAGGGGGCGCGACACCAATATCATAACAATATCTGGTAGTACAAAATTAATTGAGGGCTCTGGAAGTGCAATGTATTACTACCATGAGAAACTATTTTGGTTGTTAATGGTACATTATATTGTAGTAGGTCGCAAAGAAACTTGTTGACTTTATATTACTACAATAAAAGCGGAAAAGAAGTATGTGCTTGAAAAGCTTCCCGCATTTTCCTCCGAACTATACTACACTAATATTAGTATAGTTGAATCACTTGTCATAGTAAACAAAGGGTTTACTAATAATTTTATTATTTGGCATGACCGGTTGGGCCAACCGGTTATAATATGATGCGCAAAATAATTAACATATTCCAGCTGCTAATGCTCCTATTCGAATTGATGTCCCGGCTGGATAATCTATAAATGCAAATGAGTCTAAGTCACGCTTGAAACGTGGTAGATCAATCGGTTCCAAAGATAAAAATTCCCGAAAGAAAAAAGGAGCAAATGATCTAGGGGATCATAATATGGAGGCAATTGCTCGAAAGGAGCAATGTGACATAACAAATGATAAGACCTCAGAGGAGGTCCAAATACCTGAAAATAATACGAATGAAGAGATCTCAATAAGTTATGTCTCTACGAAAAAAAGGTGGAACCAAAATAATATTATTATCGATATTTTTTTTGCTTATAATGTTGATGTTGAAATAATGTAACAAAACAAGGATCTTGAACCAAGATTTGTCGATGAATGTAGACATAGAAATCATTGGCCAAAATAGAAAGACGCTATCCAGGCAGAATTAACTTCACTTAAAAAAGCGTGAAGTATTCTGACGTATAGTTCGAACACCTGAAGAAATAAAGTCAGTGGGATACAAATGGGTTTTTATGCGAAAACGAAATGATAAAAATAAAGTCGTTAGATATAAAGCACGACTTGTGGCACAAGGATTTGTCGCAAAGGCCTGGCATTGATTATATGGAGACATATTCTCCTGTGGTGGATGCAATCACCTTTAGGCATCTTATAAATCTGACAGTCCATGAAAAACTTGAAACTCGTCGGATGGATGTTGTCATAACCTATTTATATGGCACATTAGACAACTAAATTTATATGAAAATTTCTGAAAGGTTTAAAGTGCCTGAAGCTTATACAGGTTTGCGGAAACTTATTCAATAAGGCTTCAAAAATCCTTATATACACTGAAACAATCAGGATGAATGTGATATAATCGCTTGAGTGAGTACTTGCTGAAAGAAGAGTGTAGGAATGATCCAGTTTGTCCTTGTGTCTTTATAAATAGGTCTGGATCTGAATTTGTTATATTTGTTATGTGTGATGATGATCTAAATATCATTGGAACTCCTAGGGAACTTCCAAAAGCAGTGGACTGTTTGAAGTAAGAGTTTGAAATGAACCTCGGAAAGACAAAATTTTGTCTTTAAATTGAACATATGAAAGATGGAATATTGTCCACTAATCAACTTATACCGAAAAGATCCTAAAGCGTTTTTATATGATAAAACACATCCATTGAATACCCCGATGACTGTGAGATCATTCGATATAAATAAAGATCCATTCCGACCTCATGAAAATGATGAAGAGCTTCTTGGTGATGGAACTCCATATCTAGCGCAATTGGGGCACTAATGTATGTTGCAAATAATACTCCACCAGATATAACTTTTGTAGTATGTTCATTAGCAAGATTTTGTTCCTTTCCAACAATAATACACTGGAATGATCTTAAACATATTTTCAGATACCTCCGAAGAACTATTGATATGAGATTATTTTATTCTTATAAATCCGATTCACAAATAAATGGTTATGCAGACGCGAGTTATTTGTCTGATCCACATAAAGCCGATCTCAAACTGGCTATCTATTTACTTGTGGAGGTACAACTACTTTATGGCATTCAATAAAACAAACTTTAGCTGCTACATCTTCCAATCATGCACAAATAGTAGCTATTCATGAAGCTAGTCGAGAATGTGTATGGTTGAGATCAGTGGCTCAACACATTCAACAACTGTGTGGTCTTTCTTTAAAGACGAAGATTCCAAAAATATTGTATGAAGATAGTGATGCTTGCATAGCTCAACTAAAAGGAGGATATATCAAAGGAGAAAGAACAAAGCACATTTCACCAAAGTTTTTGTTTGTCACGCATGATCTTCAACAAAATGGTGAGATAGATGTTCAACAAATCCGTTCAAGTGATAATCTGATAGATTTATTCAGTAATGCATTGCCAACATCAACATTTGAGAAGCTGAGACATAATATTGGAATGCATCGCCTCCTAGGTTCCAAATAAAGTTTTCATCAGGGGAGTACAATATGCGTTGTACTCTTTTTTCCATAACCAAGGTTTTGTCCAAAGACGGGTTTTCCTGGTAAGGTTTTTAATAAGGCAGCACTCAATGCGTATTACAAGATATCTGTACTCTTTTTTCTTTCACTAGGCTTTTTTTCACTGGATTTTTCCTAGTAAAGTTTTAACGAGACACATTATCTTTTAAATGGACATCCAAGGGGGAGTGTTATGAACACAATGAACTAAAGTGGTTGTCCATTTAATTCATACATCACATACATGAATCACTTGTATTCATATGTATCTATTTAATATGTAACTTCATTCTTTGTTTTTGAGGATGAACCTTTTTAACTATAAATAGAGTATTTTTGGCTCACGGATTACATACTTAAAATAAGAAGAAAGTTTTCTCTCCCTCCGTACATATATTGTCTATTTTATGTTTCATATTGTCACTTTGAGATTAATTTATTAACAACTTCAACTAATATATATATATATATATATATATATATATATATATATATATATATATATATATATATATATATACCTCACGTTAAAGTTTGACTTTAGGCCATCAAACTCAATGAGCCGTCGCTGGATTACATGAATTTTGATAAGCATTACTAGAGATGTTTAATTAGAGTTCTGAGTTTGAAAATAATAATACGTATAATTTTTTTAATATATCCTTCACGGCATCAACATAATTGAAGAATGGTACTTTTGAGAGTGACATAGAGCCCGTTTGACTTAGCTGATTTAGAATAGCTGATAAGCATTAGATGCTGAAAAGCACTTTTAAGTGCTGAAGCTGATTTAAAAAATAAGCAGTTACGTGTTTGGATAAAAGTGCTGAAATTAATAATATGCAGCTAAAGAACTGGGTATACGAAGAGTTTTGTTTTAAAAAGAAGTATTTTAGGGATAGAATAGTAAATATTTTGGTCAAACTTAAACTGCTTATAAGCTGAAATTTGATAAGTTGGGGGAGACCAACTTATGGCTTTTGGCTTATTTTTGGCTTATAAGCACTTAACTTATAATCACTTTTAATTTTACCAAACGCGTAAATAAGCCAAAAAATACTTATAAGCCAGTTTGACCGGCTTATAAGTTTAGCCAAACACCCTCATACTACACCCCTCGTTAGGACGATTAACTGAGGTGGAGCTCCCCTTAAAATTTGTCAAGAATAGGCGTAACAACAAGATACCCGCCAAACGTGGAGCTCCCCTTAAAATTCTAACTAGACTCAAAATTCATCTCAATTCTTTTGGTGTCTTTCTTTAACAATAATCAAACTGGCCTAAAGTTCTTTCCTTTTGGAAATTTATTTATAATATTTTGCTCAAAAATCACCACAATCCAGAAAAAGGTGGAAGCTAAGAGTAGAAGAGTAAAATTTTAATCTTGGATTTGACAAGAGTAAGTAATAGAATTGGAAGTGTTGGGGCAATTTAGAATTTGAATTGGAAGAAGAATCTGTTGATTGGAACATATATATATATGGAAAAGAAAAATTGAGAAAGTAGAAATGTGGCCTCCACCAACAGCAGGGAATCATGGACCTCCATTGAATAAATTGATAGCTGTGGCCATAGACAAAGATAGAGGAAGCCAGGTCGCGCTGAAATGGGCTATTGATAATCTTCTTGCCAGGGGACAGACTGTTATTTTGATCCATGTCAAAGTTAAACCATCTGCTTCTCAACCCCCTTCTCATGCCACATCTAGTAAGTCTTTCTTTATACATCATGTCCATTAATATTTATGGTGTTGTGGATCAACCAATTTTTTGGAAATATATTAGTATGATATATATAAACGATGTCTTAAATATATATGACAAATTTTTTCTGGTAATTAACATGAATCTATGAACTGGAATGTGGATTGTTGGGATCATGATGTCTTGAGTAAAATGTTGTAGGAATCAACTTGTCGAGTGCATTAACAATGTTATTGATGGTGGTTAGATCTTTGTTGATTTTCGGAAAATTGTATAAATATTGTCAATTAGTGATTTTTTTGGGAAGAGAAAAATTGTTCTTAATTACCATATTCCTTTATTCATGGCAAGACAAACTTGTGTGGAAGTTGGAACCAAGCAAAAACATTCTTCAAACACTTGCAAGCAGTGATGGATCCAAAATTTTAAAGTCATGGGTGCTCGCTAATAAAGATTCCGAAAGAATAGGAAAAAAGAGTTTAGTCGTCGGTGCTCACTTAATATTTATCTAAATACTTTTATAATTGCCTATGCAAATTTACTATATCTGGTCAAAGTTACTGGGTGCTTGAGCACCGACAAGAGACCATATAGATCGCCACTGCTTGCAAGACATGCTTTCTTATAATGTCTTATTGGAGTAATGAGGTTTGGTTGCTTGGTTGGTTGTTGGTGCATTATTGGGGGGCTTATGATATGCAATGGAACTAAGCATAGGTGAAACTAAGAGAGAACGATTGAAAATTGCTACTTCGTATAGTGATATATTCTGAAAAAGTTTTTGGATTTCATACTTTTATCCGCTAGAATCCTCTCAGTGTTGCCTCTATAATGTTACAACTGTCTCTTGCATGCATTGGATTTTTCAGTTGATATAATCTATGCTTGTGTCATTTCTCTCTCCCTCTCTCCCATTAATCCTGATTTCTGTAATTTGAATTTGGGAAAAAGTTCTTAGACCTAATATGCTTTTTAATTATTGCTAGACTTTTATTCATATCTATGCTATGTCAAACTTCGGTCTTCAAAATCAAGATTTTTAAGCAAATGTGCCACTGAGTTTTCGCTGAGACAAACTCTACCTGCTAGTGTTATCCTAAAAGTAATGCTTCACTTCATTTATTAAGTCTAGAGTATTTCACTGTGACGTCAACAAAGGGGATAAGATGATAAGTTTGCTACTTCTTTCTGCACCTTGATCGCTTTTATAATTCCAATTAAAAAGTGGAGAAAGGAAAATTGAGGACTATTTCTCTCTGGAGTGTATTTTGTGACACAGTAGCAAAGGAGTAACTGGTGTACTTTCACATATCAGGATTAAACCAGATGTCTGACGCTAGCAACGATGGATCAGGAATGATTGAATTGGATCCGCAGTTGAAGGAACTCTTTCTTCCTTTCCGAGTATTTTGTACTCGTAAAGATGTTAGTATTCAAGCTCGAAACTTCAAACAAATTCCTGATGAACCCACACACACATTTTGAGAATCAATCTTTAGCATTTAAAGTTGTTATTTCCCATTGTAATTTCCTTAACCTTTCTAATATTGATTCTTCTGATCATCAATAAATAACAGATACAATGTCATGATGTTGTGTTAGAGGACGTCGATGTAGTCAAAGCAATCGTTGAATATGTGAATCGAACAGCAATAGAAGTATTAATTCTTGGTGCTGCAGCAAAAGGCGGTCTTCTCAGGTATGACTCGTTCTTTGCATGGCGAGTTGCAGTTATTGGAAAGGGGCCAAAAATATTGGGACGGAGGGACTACCAGATATGATCTATCTCTTGGATGGAGGCAATTACCTAGAGGAGTAACTTGTATCATTTGGAAAGTCATAATTTTAGTTACCTGAAGCTATACAACAAACATGATCCCAATCGTATCTCGGAAGCTGGCGAAGTAGAAAAACGAATAATTGTGTCTGCATTTATATATTTATGTTTGGTCATGTTTGTTTGAGCTTCATTGAGGAGAAATATTAATTGCTCTATTCTGATAAGGATCATATTCTAGTTTATGGTTCTTATTTGAATAGAAGAACGTCTTCAGAATGTCTAATTTTAGTAGCCTTTCTACACAGAAGATTTAAAGTCAAAGATATTCCTGGAAACGTGGTAAAAGGGGTTCCAGATTTCTGCACTGTGTATGTCATCTCCAAAAATGGAAAGATTTCAGCTACACGATCTGCTTCTCGCCTCGCACCATTTATCCACCCACTGCGTCACCAGTTCATGCAGCAGGGCAATGCCAAATCTAATACCGTTGAGGATTCACTGAACACTCCTTCCAGAGGTATGTAAAATGCTAGAAGAAAATTCTTCAATTAAGTTCATTTCATCGTGCAAAGCTAATTCTATGATGTTTCGTAAAGGTTCTCTTTCGGGGATTCCGAAGCCTGTATCTGATCTGCCCATGTCGAACCTTCAGAGTGATACACTTAACATGAAGTAAGTCAAACTATCTTTACTATGTTACCCAAATGTGTCATGTTTTAGGTACAGTCATCAGCTGCTTAGTAAGGACAGTGAGCAATAGGCACTGATGTGAGCTCTAAAATTTCGTAATTACTGGCCATAAAATGTTGCATAGTTTTTTCATTCTGAGGCCTAAGTTGTATATCACTGTTGTAAACAGGTCTCCTTTCACTCATAGGAAAGGCCCAAATGGCAAACCATATGAGATCTCTCAGCCAGATACTGACATATCATTTGTCAGTTCTGGTAGGCCAAGTATTGACAATATGTTTCCTTCATTTGCTGACAACTACGATAGTGGAGCAACCCCTCCCCGGCTATCAGGCTTCTCCGATTTTGAGGCGCAAAATTTTGAACCCATTCCCTTGGGACGCCGATCCTTGGACATCATGCCATCAGAACTGTCATTCCTTTCAATGGAGGGTGATAGAGCATCATTCTCCTCCACACCGGTAGGCAATCAAAGGTTTCTACTTTTTGAGCTTTTGGAAATTATAGATACTAAGAACAAAATTGCTACACTTTTTCTTCCATTTTCCATTTAAGCATAATACTTACTCCAAATATACAAGGTTACAAATGCCTGCAAACTTAAGGTCTTTCCTTTCATTTATAGGATGACGTAGCAGCAGAAATGAGAAGGCTGAAACTGGAGCTCAAGCAAACAATGGAAATGTATAGTACAGCTTGCAAGGAAGCACTCACAGCACAACAAAAGGTACGACAAATTCCAACCCATTGTGCACCTTTGTGATTGCATCAATTACCTAATATGTTCTCAATTGTAGGCGATGGAACTCCAGCGCTGGAAAACAGAAGAACAGAGAAGACTAGAAGAGGCAAGATTTGCAGAGGAAGCTGCATTAGCACTTGCAGAGAAGGAGAAGGCAAAATCTAGGGCAGCCCTTGAGCACGCAGAGGCAGCTCAGAGGCTTGCAGAACTAGAAGCTCAGAAGAGAATTAATGCAGAAATGAAAGCTCTGAAAGAAGCAGAAGAGAGAAATAAGGTACTAAATAAACTTTCAAATTCAGATTTCAGGTATAGGAGGTATTCGATAGAGGAGATTGAAACTGCAACAGACTACTTTGCACAAGCTAATAAAATTGGAGAAGGCGGTTATGGGCCAGTGTATAAGTGTTACATGGACCACACACCTGTTGCGGTTAAGGTCCTTCGTCCTGATGCAGCTCACGGAAGACAACAGTTTCAGCAAGAGGTATAAAGTAAAAAATTCTTATTTATTCTTGGAGTAGTAGTTAAGAAGAATAATTGTGTTCCCTGATACAAACATGTCTGATTTCTTACTGAGAGCCCATTAAAGCTATGCTGAAATTACCCATGTAGCAATCTCCATGACTTTTGTTTGGAATTGATGCGTAGTTGTTTGATTGATGTAAACTACAACTGTCAGCATGCAACAGGAAACTGAGTTACAGTGAAAATAGTTCAATTAAAACAAGATGAATGGTGGCATAGTCACGTAGTTGTGATGATGTCTCATCCCATAATTGATTGGTATGTTGACGGCATTGGACTATTTTGAACACCGCAGGACAATTATACAATTACTAATTAGCATCCATTACTACTCAATAATTGCTTAGGCTGCAAACAAGAAAAGATGCATCGTAAAGGTAGAACTAAGAATTGATGGCATGTAATCTAAAATATAAGTTGGTAATAAGGACACAAGAATTCTGTTTCACATTCATATTCTATCTTCCCATTCATAACAGAACTGCATATGTGGCATAGCCCCTAATTTCTCTCACCCTCTTCTTTCATTGCAGGTTGAAGTATTGAGCTGCATACGACATCCTCATATGGTTCTTCTTCTGGGAGCATGTCCTGAATATGGGTGCTTAGTATATGAGTTTATGTCCAATGGAAGCTTAGAAGACCGTCTATTCCAGCGAGGAAAGACTCCACCACTCTCTTGGCAGCAGAGATTTAGAATTGCTGCTGAAATAGGTGCCGGTCTGCTTTTCCTACACCAGAGCAAACCAGAACCAATAGTGCACCGTGATCTAAAACCTGCAAATATTCTACTTGATCGCAACTTTGTCAGTAAGATTAGTGATGTTGGCTTGGCTCGGCTTGTCCCTCCATCAGTGGCAGATAGCGTCACTCAGTACCGAATGACATCAACAGCTGGAACTTTCTGCTATATAGACCCCGAATATCAGCAAACGGGAATGCTTGGTATAAAATCCGACGTATATTCTTTAGGTATCATATTCTTGCAGATACTAACAGCCAAATCACCGATGGGTTTAACTCACCACGTTGAAAGGGCAATCGAAAAAGGGACCTTCAACGAGATGCTTGATTCATCCGTTCCTGATTGGCCCCTTGATGAGGCTCTGAACCTTGCTAAGTTATCACTGAAATGTTCTGAGCTAAGAAGGAAAGATAGACCGGATCTCAGCAAGGTTATTATGCCAGAATTAGAGAGATTGAGAACACTTGGAGAAGAAAATCCATGCCAATCAGCCTTGTATAGTTCAGGTTACTCAACAAATCATAGCCAAGCTTCCGTGTCCCAGGCTAGCCAACATGAATAGCTTATTAACAGCATTAGATCTTCGACGAACACTTAAAATTTTTTGTAGTGGTATGACTTTTTGTGGACATACTAGATTCACATATTCTGCTATATTGGAATTAATATGTTCCTGACACAGTTTTACCAAAATTCATGCAGGAAAACCTAAGCTACTCAAACAAGATGTAATATGTCTTTGAGAGCTCGAGAAGCACATCATGAAGCCAGTCTCCTAATAGATTAGCGTGGAGGTATACGACAAGGAGGGAATAGTTCTACAGTTCTCGAGGGAAAGAACCAAAAATAGAAGGAAAGAAAAACTTAAACTGAATGTTTTATAGCATAACAAGGAATTGTACATCTCCATCCATATATAATAGAGAAAATAACAATTTTGGTCCTTAATGTATTATTCCCTTTATTTCGATTTTGAAATTCTTGTATTGTTAAACTGACCACATTTGGTTGTTAATAAATCCAACTGTGCAATTTTGGTCCCTCTCTAGTCAATCATCTACTCCTTCCGGTTCTTTAACAGCAATAATCATAAGTAGTACTACTGTATTTGATTAAATTATCCTTCTCTTCCTTAAATGAGTAATTAATAGGTATATGCTTTCTTGGAGTAATAAGGGCGGAAGCAGGGCGAATTTAGGGGATCAAGGGGTTCAAATTTTCTAAAAGGTTGCGGGTTCAATTCCCATTGAGCACAGTTCTTATTCTTCTATATTTTTGAATTCCCTTCACAAATATCCTGCCTCCGCCACTAGGTGGAAGTAAAAGAATTGGCATAGGGGAAAGCTACAACTCTGGAAATAATATGCGACCGTGCCCCCACGTGATCTGATGCTACTATTGTTGGTGATCGTACTTAGCTTAAATGGATGCTGGGATCGAGTTGTAATCAGTTGAGTGTTAAGGCTACTGATACTCCACGTCATCAAGGATAGTAATTCAATAATATCTGTTGTATTTTTTTAACAGTAAATATTTGAATTTTATATTACCATAATTATAGGTCTTGATAAGATCATATAGCAATTGTTAACTGCTCTAGATAAGATTTGTAACTAATCTTATACTCTGTATCTATTAATACCATGTATAAACAGATGAAAAGTAAAGTTTTCAGTCCTGCTATTTCTTCTCTTATCCAAATCTTAGCATGGTATCAGGGCATTGATCCGTCTTCATTATTTTTTTTTCCTCAAACATTTCTGGTAAAACTATGGCTTTATCCGGCACTAATAATATCACTCATGTCTCTGGCAAATCACTAGTTGCAATCAATGGTATTCAACTTCCATTAAAACTTTCAACCCAAAATTACTCTACATGGCGTGCTCAGATTACTCCTCTTCTTCGAGGACATAACCTAATGGGTTATGTCACTGGTACTATTTCTCCTCTTCCTAGTCTCATCGAAGAAGAAGGCAGAAGTATCGCTAACCCAGACTATGAGTTTTGGGAATGTCAAGATCAGTTAATCCTCGCTGCTATCATTGCTTCGGTTTCTTTCTCAGTTATGAACACCATTGCAGATGCTAAAACCTCAGCGGAGGCATGGAATAAACTTCAGGTAGCCTTTGCCAATAAATCGGCTACACGAATTCTTTCTCTCCGAGAAAAACTCTCACGCACCAAGCGTGATTCTCGCCCAGTTGCTGAGTATCTTCAACTTGTCAAGTCAATTGCGGAAGAACTCTCCTTATGTGGCAGTCCTGTAAACGATGTTGATCTTGTTGTTCATGTTTTGGGTGGAATTGGCTCTGAATTCCGTGATATTGCTGCGGCAATCCATGCCCGAGACTCTGTCATCTCGTTTGATGAACTCCAGGATAAACTGCTTGCCCATGAACTATATCTCAAGCAGATTGACCACAACTTCGATCCGACCCCTGTGACATCAAATCATGTTCGCAAGGGAAATTCTAGCAGGCCACCCTATCAATCAAGGCAAGGTAATTATAGTAAACCTTCCACTCAATTTCAATCCAATGGTTTTCAGTTTTCAGAGAACTCTTCAAGCTTTGGCACTAATGCATCACGTCATCAGTCCTCTGTGCCCTCATCCCACCACCGAAATTCCAGCACTCAACCAAAGGTGCAGTGTCAATTTTGTGACAAATATGGTCACCATGTCAAGAAGTGTTTTCGGGCTAGAGACTATTTCAGATCTATTTTCACAAAGTCCACAGGCTCATCACTCCACAACAAACTCGAACTCGGACTCCCAATGGCTTCTTGATACTGGGGCTTCTCATCACATAACCAATGACTTGAGAAATCTCTCTCTTCATGCGCCATATGATGGAAATGATGAGTTGCATCTCACAGACGGTTCAGGTTTGTCGATTACACATGTTGGTTCTGGTATTGTGTCTTTACCATCCAAAAATATCATCTAACCAACGTTCTTTGTGTCCCATCTTCCCAAACAAATCTTATTTCAGTCTCTCAATTTTGCGGTTCAAATCAAGTATCAATTGAATTTTTTTCTGATTTTTTTCTTATAAAGGATCAATTCACGGGGGAGATTCTAGTCAAAGACCAAATTGACCATTCACTTTACAAGCTCAAATCCTTACCAAAAAAAATACAGTAGATATTATTGAATTACTATCCTTGATGACGTGGAGTATCCTCAAATCTGTCTCCTGCATATTTCTTGGATATTATCTCAACCAAAGTGCATATATTTGCTATGATTTCAAATGTAAAAAATTTCATATATCCCGCCATGTCTTATTTGTTGAAAATACTTTTCGTTTTCAGTCTCAAACACCTTCAGAGTCCTTATCCTCTTCTACTTGGTTTAATATTCCTTCAGCTGATCCACAACATGTCATATTTCCTTTTAATTCACCTTCTTCCAAACAAACTTCACTTCCTAATCTACATCTTTCTGCTCCTAATGTATCTCCCTCAACATCTTCCCAAGATGAGTCAACTTTTCCAACTACACTTTCTCCTCACCCACCACCTTCAACGTTATCTTCCTCAACTCAAAATCAACATCCCATGGTTACCAGATCCAAAAATAATATATTCAAACCCAAAACTGTTCACCAAGCCACCAAACATCCATTGCCTGAAGTACCAGAACCAACTAATGTTACTCAAGCTCTGTCTCATTCTCAGTGGCGGTCTGCAATGTCAGAGGAGTTTAATGCTTTACTTAAGAATGGTACTTGGGTCCTTGTTCCTCATGAATCTCATCAAAATTTGGTTGGTTGTAAGTGGATTTTCAGGATTAAAAGAACTGCAAATGGCTCTGTTCAGCGGTACAAGGCCCGCTTAGTTGCTAAAGGATTCAATCAGAGATCGGGAATTGATTTTAGTGACACCTTCAGCCCTGTGGTAAAACCGGTTACAATTCGGGTAGTCCTGACATTAGCTGTCAATAATTCATGGCCCCTGCTTCAGCTCGATGTTAACAATGCCTTCCTACACGGTCCACTACAGGAAGATGTCTATATGAAGCAACCTCCTGATTTTGTCGATCCTACCAAGCCTACTCATGTTTGCAAGTTAGTAAAGGCTATTTATGGCCTCAAACAGGCACCTCGGGCCTGGTACCAAGCGTTGAGATCATTCACTTTAAAATATGGCTTTCAAGCATCTCAGAGTGATCACTCTCTTTTTATTTTTAGGCAAGGTTCCATCTGTTGCTACTTTCTAGCATATGTTGATGATTTGATTGTGACAGGAAACAATTCGGATTTTATATCTCGGTTCATCCAATCCCTTGGAGTTCAGTTTTCCTTAAAAGATCCAACCGAATTATCTCTTTTCCTTGGAATTGATGTCCAGAAGACATCTCAAGGAATTTTTCTCTCTCAACATCATTATGTTCGCAAGCTTCTTCAACTTGCTCACATGGACGGTGCTAGAGAAGTAACCACGCCTATGGCAACGACCTCTCCTTTAATTAAATCTTCTCCTAATACAAAGGCCATTGATTCTACCGAGTATCGTAAGTTGATTGGCGGGTTACAGTACCTAAGTCTAACTAGACCTGATGTTGCCTTCTCTGTCAATAAGCTATCTCAATTTATGTATTGTCCGAGTGACTCTCACTGGCAAGCTCTCAAACGGTTGTTGCGATACCTCAAGTCCACAATCCATTTGGGTATCAATATTACACCTCAGCCAAAGCCAGTTTTCCATGCTTATTCTGATGCAGATTGGGCCGGTGATCCATCTGATAGAACTTCCACTTCTGCGTATTTATTATATTTTGGCAAAATTCCAATCAGTTGGAGCTCTAAGAAGCAAAGAACAGTGGCACGCTCAAGTACTGAAGCCGAATATCGAGCGGTTGCTTCAGCAGCTGCGGAAGTTCAATGGGTTAAATCTCTCCTTGGTGAACTCGGGTATTCAGTTCCCATGCCAACAATCTACTGTGATAATATATCTACCATGTGTACTTGTCAAAATCCGGTACTTCACTCCAAAATGAAACATCTGGAAATTGACATTCACTTTGTACGTGATTTAGTTCAACGTGGGGATCTTCGCGTGTCACATGTTTCATCTAAAGATCAGCTTGCTGATTTGCTTACAAAACCGCTATCCAAGCAACTATTCATATTGAATCGGTCCAAGATTGGCATCCACGACGGATCCTCAATCTTGCGGGGGAGTGTTAAGGCTACTGATACTCCACGTCATCAAGGATAGTAATTCAATAATATCTGCTGTATTTTTTTAACAGTAAATATTTGAATTTTGTATTATAGGTCTTGATAAGATCATGTAGCAATTGTTAACTGCTCTAGATAAGATTTGTAACTAATCTTATACTCTGTATCTATTAATACCATGTATAAACAGATGAAAAGTAAAGTTTTCAGTCCTGCTATTTCTTCTCTTATCCAAATCTTAACATTGAGCAAGGCCGAATTTCAAGCTCAATTTAGCTTAAACTTGGCCACAAAAGTAGTTATTTGGCAAAATAAAAATGTAGTTACAATTTCATTTCATTTCATTTGCATTTGAGAGGTGCTCAATTCTAAGTGAAACAAATAAAGACTGATACCAAAAGTAAAGTAGATCATTCTCTAACACGGAAGAACAAATATATACTCCAAAACCTCATACAAAGTATCCATATATATAAAATCCAATAGAAAAAGAAAAAGAAAAAAAAGTATCCACGAAGACATGGGATTTGAGCTTCCTTTAATTTCGAACTTTCACATATCTAATACCTTTAATAAAAAAGAAAATGATTTGGTTTTTACACAAAATTCTACCTTTCACAACTCCTTGAATTGTAAGTATAAATGTGTATATTTAATTCTCAAAGCAAATTGTTTAACCCTTCTTAGTAAAGGAGAAATCCTCATCAGTGATGGCATAATTAGAAGAAATATTCAGTATCCCTTTCTTTTAATTCTTCAATCTTTTCTAGAGCTTCCCTCAAATCCCATCTCCTTCCAACATCCATTTCACAACAGCACATTCCAATCTTCAAGAGCTTAAGCATTTCACCTTCACTATTATGTTTGATTTTTGTATTCATATCCTTGTCGAAAACCTCGCCTGTCCACTCTTCTCTCACCACTGAGTTCACCCATGCTTCCAAGTCTGCATTTGCACCTTTGCCTTGTTTCAGATAATTGGCTGGGAACCTATATGTTAAGGACATATATAACATGATGGATGTAATTCAGACTTACAACTGCAACTAATTAAGCAACTTGTTACATGAAAAATAAGCACTAACAACATGCATGCTAGAACAAGTTTAGTGTAACAATTATTAAAAATGACGGTCTATATAAGTCAACTCTTAATTACTACTAATTTACTAATTGATGTTGCAAAAAGCACAAACTTATTATAAATGGACATGGAATATTACCTGCCAGTTAGTAGCTCGAGGATGAGGATGCCAAGGCTCCAGACATCAGTCTTCCTAGTGAGACGTTCATTTTGCATGTACTCAGGTGATTTGTAGGCCACCATAAACTGTTTGGCATGGTCCTTGTTGATGACTGGCACAAGTGCATAGTCTGCTAGAAGTGGCTCAAAGTTGTGGTCTAATACAACATTGGAGGATTTAAGGTGTCCATGTGGGAGTGTCAATGTTGGAAGCTCCTCGTACAGGTAAGCCAATCCCCTTGATACTCCTTTTATGATCTTTAAACGACTTGGCCAATCAAGATTTGGTTGTTTAGGACCTCTTTTCCCTGATCAACAACTTTCAACATATAAATATAGTTCAAATCAAAAGAAATGTAAGTGAGTCTAATTCTAGATGCTGGTAATGTAAAAGAAGTTCTACGGATATTATAAGATCATATAATCAGATAACTACTCATAACAAATGTAATTTTTCGCACCTGATATTTATTCTCACATCTATTATAGTATTACTTATTAATTTCCACATTATTTCTTAACTGCTATACATAATTAATATTTGCTTGATTTTGTAAATTTTTATGGGAGACTTACCATGTAAATGACTAGCCAAGCTGCCGTTTTCAGCAAAATCAGTGACCAAAAGCTTTTCTTCCCTTCTATAATAAAAAGCCACAAGAGGAAGGATATTAGGATGTGACAACTTGCCAAGCTTTCTCATATGTTCATGAAAATCTTCTTTTCCCATATTACTCATTTGCCTAAATCTCCTCACAGCTATAGGTTTCCCAATGTTAACGTCTGCTTTATAAGTAGATCCAAAGCTTCCACTTCCCAAAACCTCAGCTGGTGCTCTAAGAAGATCTTCTAAATCAAACTTTTCTCTATCCCTTCTTACAAAATACAGCTTTCCCTTTTCACTTCTTCCATACTTGTCTTCTCTCAAAGGTTTCTTTGGTTCTGATTTGTTTAGATTTTTCACTGATGATTTTTCATACTGACATGGTCTTTTCCTTTGCCTGCGGAGAAGAAAGAAAGCAATAATAATGGCTCCTACGAGTAATCCACCAATGACTGCTAGAATTATGGCCACTATTGGGATTCCTTTCTTCTTATTTGAAGTGTTGCCTCGTGGAGGATTGTCTTGTTCCTCCCTTGAAGCTGGACATGCTGCCATTGGCTTACCACATAGGTTCACATTTCCTGTTTGAATCCGCACAAAAAATGAACACAGTAAGTTTTACATAAGTATAAATGTATACAATATTTCAAACTCTATACACAGAGTCGTTTCTGGTTTGTGGACAAAATTATAACGCACGCATGAATGTAATAGTACTGCAATTTATAATCTCTAGATTATTTATGAATCATTTGATTCATAGGATTAAAAATGAAATATATGAAGTATAATCTAAAAGCCTAATTTAATTAAACTTAAGTAAACTTTCGTTTTCAATTTTAACTTTAGCCTTCCTAAATAATCCTCAGAAAAGGACTTTGTCAGAAGAGCAATCATTTTACTTGTTTTAATTATCAAAATATAAGTAATAGTTGAATTATTATCCCACGTTGTATGTGGTATTATATACTCATGATCGATAATATTTGTATTTCGAAAGTAATACATACCAGCCTACCAGACATTTAAAAAATTAATCGAAACCCTCAGAAAAAGATATTTGACATGTCCAAATTTTAACATTAACATAATTGAGGGAATTCACAAATATATAAGAATCTTGTTTGAAGCTCTCTAGCGCGCGCGATTTCTAACGAGAGGACACCAAAAAACTACGATATCATATTGTTAGATTCTTGCACTAATTAAATTGATGAACTAGAAATAGTCAAATTAATAGTGCAAACATGTAGTCTGCCTGGGGAAAAATATTAAATTGCCACGTCTATTAAATGATGAAGGAATAAATTAGCGCATAAATAATAATATATGAGAGCTAAAGAAATCAAGAGGGTATCAATATTTGACTTCACCTAATTAGAACGTGCATGCCATTTATATCCATACCGTGATCCGGTCTGCCTACATGCATCACTCTAATCTTTCTCACCATCTCTCTCTCTCTCTCTCAGAGGAAGATAACCAAACTACATGACATGTTCCTTTTTTATCATTCCGTACTCAAAATCTGATACATCAAATTAACTAAGATTTGCAAACTTAGTTAAAGATGCATGGGACACAATAAAATTAAAGAGAGATTCATATGGGTAATACCTACTTACTAGTTAAGAATAGGTTTTGGACTTAATAGAGAACTTTTGAGAGATTATATATTATGGAAGGTTACAGTTCATCGCTGATTTGTTGACATGATTAGGAGTAATCGAGATTCTTAAGATCCTTTTAGCTTCTAGGCCAAGAAAAACTAGACAATTAAACATTTAAGGGAAAGCTCAATAATATATGACATGCTTTATTTTTTAGATTTTAATGTTACTTTATATTAGGAGTTATTTGTAGATATTTTTTGATTAATTTGATAGTCTCAATTTTCTTCGCATAACTGGTTTACGTAAATTAAACTCTCTTCAATGATATTTTTTAACCATCGACTTCTTTCATTTTAAAATTCTGAATAACTAATTAATCTATTAAGTAAATATTTTGAAAACAACTTTGTTTCTTTCTTATCTACTTCTTCTGTAGTTACTTTTCTTTAAATCAAATTTTGTTCACCGCTGTTCACTAGAGAGGCCAATCATTTTTCGCGACTCACATTAGTTGGCTTGAAAATACCAAAATTTGCATCTCTCGTTTTGTACCTGTTATACATGAGTTATAAAACAATTTGTATTAACCTTAATTATATTATCATGAGTTTGTTTCTGTATTGATTAAATTGAGCTATAAGCCCATAACAAAGTAAATAAATTGACTGTGTACAAAATTTTTACACTACCCATGTACTCCCTCCGCTTCAATTTAGATAAGGTAGTTTGACTCGGCACAAAGTTTAAGAAAGAAAAGAAGACTTTTGAAACATGTGATCCTAAAAGCTTAGGGGTAAAAATTTTGTGGGGCCATAATATTTGTGTGGCTATCAATGTCGGCGGCAGGATTTCCGCTAAGGGGGTTCAAAAAAGAAAAAAATTAAAACGATTGTAGCTAGTGGAGATTGAACCAATGACCTTAAAAAGGGTTTGAACTCCCTTAATCACTAAGCTATGCTTTTGGACTATATCAAGTGGATTCAAAACATAGTATATAGAGATAAAAACTAGATTTTGGCTTATATATTGTGTAATTTTTCTGTGAAGGGGGTGAGGTGAACCCCCTTTCNCCGCCCCTGGTGGCTATAAAAGCTTCTTATTTGGGTAAAATGTAAAGTTCAAAGTTTAATTGTTTCTAAATGTAGAAATGTGTGATTCCTTTTGGAATAGACTAATAAGAAAAGTGTGTCATTTAAATTGAAACAAAGAGAGTATTATAATTTAAACTTAAAACAAAACGAGGAATATTTTTCTTTAAGAAAAACTAACCTGCAAATGAGCTTAAGCTTTGACTGCTAAGTTGAGCTGGTATTGGACCTTCAAGCCTATTATTTGCAACATTCAAGTGGAAATCCTGCTGACCAAATGCCGGTATGCTACCATCAAACTGATTATCTTGTAGCTGCAACTCTACAAGTTTCGGAATTTCCAATAATGACGTCGGAATTTTTCCTGTAAAACCATTATTCGCCATGTAAACTCTCCTAATTGACTTCATTCCGGCGAAGGCATCGTCCGGCAAGTCACCGGAAAACCGGTTATTCGACAAGTAGACGCCTCTCAATCCTCCAAGTTTCTTCACGTCCGGAAATGGCCCTTCAAAATTATTGTTCATAACACTTATAGTACGTAAAGAAGTCAATTGAGAAAGTGTGTCGATGTCAAGGGTTCCCGATAATCCCATGGATTCTAGTTGGAGACCGGTGAATTTGCCGTTGTAGCAAATCAATCCCTTCCAATTGGAAAAGTTGCCTTTGCAAAGTTGGACCTTTGAATCCCAGTTTCCAAGTGCTGAGGTGGCATTTGCGAGCGAAGACTTGAACTTGAGGAGGATACTTGATTCAGGTTCTTGTTCTGACGATGATGATGATGCTATCAAGCAAGTTATAATCACGATCGTCAAGTAGTGATGGTTTCTTGCTGAAGAAGCCATCGTTTTTTTTTCAGATGTCTTCACGTACGGGGTTTGTCTTAATTATTAGTTGCAACTATATATATCTCTTTATGATATGATCAATAGACAAACGTAACGTCAATCAAACCTGAATCCCATCTTCCTTTAAAAGGAAGTTATATATAATTGGTAGTGATCGATGTTCAAGTTTTGTGTATGTTTGATGACTTATTCTGAAGAATTAAAAGGGGCCAGGGGGAGAGAGAGAATGATGGTTTGTGGAAACGAAGAATAAGTATACTAAGAGAGACGGGTATTGGGATAATAGAAGGGGACAAAGGGGGAAGGTGAGATTGACTAAATCATTAGCTGTTTAATTAAGCAGGCTGGCTGTATTGGTATACTTGTTCCTATATATAGTTTGTCGTGGGTAGGAGGTTGACTAATTGGGTAGGAATCCATAGGAGGAATAACATTTTTTCCTTGTTATTACAGATCTTAATGTGCTTTTTCTTGTTAAAGAAAAATTATACTCCAGTATGAATTTTTTTGAATTTGGCGAAAAAATGTATTTTATTGCTTTTGAGGTTATGTTATATATATGTATTGAGAATTTAATCTCTTCTATAAATACTTTTAGGTTAACTTGATTTTCAATAATATGTAATTCTCTATATTAAATATGATAGATTAACTTGAGAAATAGATTAATAACCTGTTATAACAAGTTAAATTACAGTAAATGGATAATGATGTAAAATCTTGTTACCATGTCAATGTATAGATATAGTTTAGACTTATTGCTTCTGACCCTTTTATAGTTTTAGTGTTTTGATTTTATTTCCTTATGAGTTGGTATTAAGCTGAGAACTCATTGTCGTAGTCTTAGAAGGGCCATGCTTTAATTCATACCCTTACTTTGGATGACAAGTTAATTTATTTTTATTACTCTACCAATAGTTCTGTAGAAGATGCCTAATACCTCTCCCTGGGACATGGAGCAACTCGATTTAATCAAATTAGTTATTCAAGGCAATTTCAACCTAATCTATATATGTGCTATCACAAAACTTATACCAGATAATTATTGAGATGAAATTGAAACTTAATAACCAGGTAAAGTAGCCTTCATTTACACCTTCCTATTGTAAGAGAGGTTTTCCCCAACTATTCATTTACACCTTTCAGCTTGCTCTTTTAACGTTTCCTTGTTAATAATTAAGACGGATCGTCGGATCCAATGGAAGAGCCACAAAAACAACGAGAACTGGGCACACGTGTTTCTTTTAATCTCCGTTCCCAATCTTCGATATTTGCCGATAGCTGATGTAACGGATTAACCTAATTAGTTTATGGGTTTCACTATGCGTTACTTTGTCAGTATACAAAGGCCAAACACATTTTGACGAAAGTTGACAAATAGTATGATTCACCGTTAAAAATAAAAGCATATGTTATAGCTTGCAGTCCAGTAGCAGTTTCGAGACCCCAAGATTCTGAAAAAGTTCTCGCAAGTCTCGACAAGCTCAAGTTCACATGCTAAGGACAGAGAGAAAGAAAAGAAATCGTCCCATAGACTGATCTTTCTTCAATATTTTGTTTAATGAAATGGTGAGATACCAGCTATGCTCGAACCAATGTATATACGGTCAAAATCGGGCCTCTCTAACTTCGTATGGCTAATCGAAATCGGGATGGTAGACCAGGGCCCGGCCTCGCCTTGCATCGGACCATGGCACGGACATGGGTCGCTAAGCTCGTGAGTCGATGATCGATCAAGATCGAGACCGAAGCAAGATAGGGACCGAGCATGATCGAAGAAAGCTTGCTAAACCGAATAACAAAAAGGCGAGATATCCGTGACCGGGCAAGAATCGTGATGGAAATCTCGGCACGTATCAAGTCAAGACCGGACATTTAGCCAATCATGGGATTACCTTCTGTATTTAGAATTGTACCATAAGTAGAATTCCTCTACTTAATAAAGAGGGTTCTAATCATTTTGTAAACGTCATATTCACGCATAATCAAGCAATATACTATATTTCTCTTAAGCTCTCATAAGCTCTGCCGTTCAGTTCATACTTTTTTAGCATACTCTGTTGTTCGAGGGCGATCTAGCTCGAATGCCATAATCGCTCATCATATTGGTTTGCTTTATTTTATAGTTAATTTCTAGCATTAATTCTCATATTTCTTAGTTTGTGTCAAGTGAAATCACGTATCCTTGATAGAATATAAGGGTCCACCAAACTCTATAGAGAACCAGGTTCTCTATCAGGTTCAACAGTACACACACACATACACATCAGTAATTAAAAGGCAAGAGGAATTTTACGTGGAAAATTCCCAGCTCAACGGAAATAAAAACCACGACCTACCCTTGTAGGATTTCAACTTCACTACTGAGTAACTTTTAGATTACAACCTAGGAATTAACCTCTTAATCTCTCACTAACTTGTAACACTCTATTACAAGCCACTTTGTAATAACTCTATTACAAAGACTTTACAACATGACTAACTCTAGCCAAGACTCAAACACACCGGTTTAAGGTTTACAAAGGGATTACTATAGAATGCTTCTAAACAAGCTAGATAGGAATTACAATTGAAGAACTATTACAAAGTTACAACTCAACTAAGGACATACAATGACTCGATGTGGGAACTGGTTCGCAGTTGCTTTGTTCTTTGTTCTTGAAGCACTTGAAACTTGCTTGCTGATTGGTCACGTGAGTGAGCTTGAGTGAAATCTCTAAGTGTTCAAGACAATATGTTTTAACTTCCTTGATTGTATATATACATGTGTGACATCACTTACAATGATGTAAGCAAGGTAGGTAAAAAGTCTTCCCTGAAAAGAGACTGCTGCACTGATCTTATATTGTAGCGTGTGCAGGCAGAAACTTTCCAGCTGGAGAGTTGAATTCGTACAGTCTCCTCGGGAACTGGTAGGGACCTGTTCCCTCAGCCGTTCCTTCCACTCTGAAGGGTTGAATCATAACGCAAGCTGGATCCCAACCTGGAACCTTGTGATCTTAAGGTCTTGTAAATGTGTAACAGGTTCCTTATCTGGTTCTGGATAGTAAGTTTGTTAGATCATCAAAACATAAAGCAAAGTACTTATGACCAAAGTACTTGTAACCTATCAATTTCCCCATTATTGATGATGACAAACTCATAATTGAAAAACTCAGAAAGAACCACATAGAACCAGGCTGTGAACTAGAAAGACCTTAAGTTTCCCCCTGAATCTCTGCATTCCCCCTTAAGCAGTGCCAATTATTTTTACCTCTTTTGGCATCATAAAAAGATCAGAAA
This sequence comes from Nicotiana attenuata, assembly GCF_001879085.1. Taxonomy (NCBI): domain Eukaryota; kingdom Viridiplantae; phylum Streptophyta; class Magnoliopsida; order Solanales; family Solanaceae; genus Nicotiana; species Nicotiana attenuata. Next base: position 49,360 of record NW_017671409.1, read on the forward strand.
TAGGTAATTAACCAAGAAGAAAGTCTAGTTTTAAGTTAACTCGTTCCACTTATGTGCACACAGTCATGATAAAGAACAGAGCATAAAAGCACGGTATAAACAGCAACAAGGGAAAAGCTTGCATTAACATAGTTTTGGATTTTACAACAGGAGCAGAGTCAATGTTACTTCCACATCCACAAATTAGAAGAATTAACAAAAATACCACAAGTTATCATCATAAGAATTGACATGGAGAGACAGGAGCACAAACTGGTTTATAGTTTGGACATTGAGGGGACAGACTTTAAGAAGCACGGGGAGGATAAGGTTTGGAGGCAGAGGAAATTGTTTGGAGAACTAAATCCATTCGAGAATTTGCTGACATTTTCTCATTGAGCTGTCTTTCTTTTAGGTCCTCCACTTGTTTCTTGAGCTCAGCGTTCTCCTTTGTCAGGCGAGCAACCTCTTCGCTTTGAGAGCGACTGGAACCAGGTGCCTCTTGCAGTTGACTTATCTGAGTCTCAAGGATAACATTCCTTGCTTTCTATTGCCTTATCTCAGTGGTAGACTGTTTTGAGCATTTATTAACTGAGAAGTGCTTGCAACCCCTCCAAATTTCTGTTTACACTCACATTCATCAAGAGTGCCTTTTGAAAAAGTTTGCTTCTTGGCGCCCACTTTAACTCGTCCGATAGGAACCTTGAAGTGCTCAAAGAGACAAAGACCTTGGTAAGAAGGAACCCATACGGCAGCCCATGATTACCATCTTTAAAGTCTGCCAATTTATTCATGTGCTCTATCATGATCCCAGGCAGATTGATGGTAGTGAAGTTGTCCAGCGCTTCCATAAGGAACAGGTCTGCATGAGAGGTGATGGATCTTCACTCAGCTCGAGGCAGCAACACTTTGTTTACCATCTCAAATAACAGTTGGTAAACAGGAAGGAGGGCCTTCTTCTGAACCCGTTCCCCCTACTGAACTGCTCTTTCCTTCAAGATTGCGTTTTTGAAGTTCTGAGTACAAGCTCCCTGAACACTAGAAAGCCCTTCAGTAGGCACACCAAGAATAGATCCCAGCAAGGCGGAGTCTATTACCATATCAACCCCATTCACCAAGGCACAAATGTGACCATCCTCAACCTTGTATAAGTCGGCATAAAAACTTTGAACTTCCTCCTCATATACCCTAGCAGCATCACTTGTGAACCAGTGTGTCCATTCTTGGAAATCACAGATCTCAACTAACTGTCTCATACTAGCCTCCTCCAAGACATCAGAGACAAATATGCGCCCCCATAGTACCTTTTGACTTCTCAATCTCTCTTTCCCAGCACTCCTCGGATTACCAACTTTGGCCTTCTTTGAGGAACCAGGTTCCTTATCAGTATCAACCTTTCTCTTAGCAGTCTTGCAAACAACTTTCTCCTTTTTATCAGACTTCACAGATTTTCACCTGATTCTTTCTCCACATTCTCAGTAGCAACAACATCAGTAGACCTAGTAAGACGTTTAGCAGACACACAAGATCCCCCTTTTGGCTTGAGAAGACCATGCTTTTGTGATAACTTCCTAGTCAACATACTAGGTTCCTTCACTTCTTCTTCATCCATATTCATAACAGGCACTATCTTCTCATTTACAACTTTGCCATCATTCACTAATTTTCTTCTCCTTGACTTAGTTTGACTGTTCTTAAGAGGGACTCAAGAGCCTCCTTCTTTTGCAACCTTGTTGTGGGTCGCTTAGGAGTTGTCTCTTCATCAACAGTTACTCTACGCCTAGGCAGACTAGCAATTGGTAAGTCATCCGAATCTTCTTCACTATCCTCCTTTTGATCATACAGGGCTTATCTCAGGCAGAATCGCACTTAGAGGCTCAACATCTAAATGAGGAGAGGGAGCAGGGTCAATACTGGCCTGGGGTTCCTTAGAAGGACCCGGAGTTGGATCCTCCAAAGGCGGATCAGGTCCTCCAGCAGGTTCCCAATAACACCTTCATGTGGTGAAGGTTCAAAAGGCACAAGCTCATTATCCTCTCCAATAGGCTCAGATTCTTCTCCCTGACTCTTAAGACCATCCTCACTTCCTTCGACCATCCTCACTTCCTTCGACAAAAACCCCTTCATTGGCGATGGATAACATATTTTCGATTGCTTCCTTTTCTTTCAGATTCATGAGAAGATCAGGAGAAGTAGGAGCGGTACCTGCGGACAGGGGTTCGGGAGCAGTCTTTGTTGAGTCGATGATTTTATTTCCCTCAGCCTGGTCTACCTTTGACCCTTCTTCTATATGAGAACTTGAGATTTTTCGATTTTCTTCATTCTCAACAATACTCGTTCCATCCCTCTTTTTTGGCGAGGTACGAGAAGAGCTCTGGGCAATACCTCTTGTGAGAGTTGATGCTTGGTGACTCTTTTGAGAACTGGAACTCGAATGGGTAGGAGAGGAGACGGGGTGTGGGAGTGACTCTTTTCTAGGGTTTTGGTTATCAGTGGTATGAGGAGGGGATTCTGGTGTTGGTATTTCAATTGGTGAGGACTCAGTGATACTAGAGATTATTTGATTTTCAACCATGGTGAGAAGAAGAGAGAAGATTTGGTGAACAGAAGAGAGAAAGAATAGGAAACGGGTTTAGAAGTGTTGATGTGTGAGGTGTGGTGACAGAGATAGATGTATTTATAAAGATAGAGGGATCGGTTAGAAAGGGCGACAAGTTTTAGGGAGATGGGTCTATTAATAGCTGGTGAGACATTTGGGTTCAAAAGACACAAAACTAAAAACTGACATGCTGATGATGTTGCACTTATTTTAAGTGTTCAGAATTGTGCATGGGAGAACCAAGAAACTACTAACCTGTGTTAGGAGAACCAAGTTCCCTGACTAATCTCTTATCTGTAAGCTTTGCCCTTTTTACCAGTGTATACAGCCTCAATTGCTTATTTGCTCTGTAATCATCAAACGTGTCTACTTGTAACAATATAGAGATGAGTTAGACTTTGCTAGAAAATACCTTTTAGCTAAGTTTACCTAAACCTTTCTTTCATAGCCAATCATTGAGGGACCAGGTTCTCAGTTGGGTTTTATCAACCCCAATACCAGGCGATTTTGCTCAAAGTGTTCTCTACTCAGGGCTTTGGTAAATATATCTGCAATTTGATCTTCAGTGCTACAGAATTTCATGCATATAAGCCATTTCTCAACATTTTCTCTGAGGAAGTGATGACATACATCAATGTGCTTGGTCCTCTTATGTTGAACTGGATTTTTTGCCATGTTGAGTGTACTAGTATTATCACATAAGAGAGGCACACAGTCTGAGAATACTCCGAAGTCTTCCAATTGTTGCTTGATCCACAGAAGTGGAGCACATCAAGAGGCATCTGCTACATATTCAGTTTCTACAGTTGAAAGTGCTACAGAGTTTTGCTTCCTTGTACCCCATGAGATTAAGCAGGAACCCAGAAAGTGTGCCATTCCAGACGTGCTTTCCCGTCCACCAGATGTCCTGTATAACCAACGTCAGCATACCCAATAAGATCAAAGTTGTCTCCTGAAGGATAATAGAGGACCAGGTCCTGTGTTCCTTTGAGATAACTCAGTATTCTCTTGGCAGCCTTCAGATGAGATTCCTTTGGATTAAATTGAAACCTTGCACAGAGACCCACGCTAAAAACAATGTCTTGTCTGCTTGTAGTGAGATACAATAGTGACCCTATGATACCTCTATACATGGTCTGATTTACAGGGGAACCTGGTTCATCCATGTCTAGTCGAGTGGCTGTGGCAATAGGTGTGTCGATCACTTTTGATGCTTCCATATCAAACCTTTTCAGCAGCTCCTTGATGTACTTTTGCTGACTTATCAATGTTCCCTTCTTATATTATTTCAGTTGAAGTCCTAGGAAGGAATTCGGTTCTCCCATCATACTCATCTCGAATTCACTCCCCATGAGTTTTGCAAATTCTTCGCAGAGAGAGAGTTGTGGCTCCAAAAATGATATCATCAGCATACACCTGAACAGTGAGCAGGTTCCTCCCTCGTTTCTTTAGAAAAAGAGTGTTGTCAATCTTCCCTCTTGCAAAGCCATTTTCCAGAAGGAATTTTGACAACCTTTCATACCAAGCCCTGGGAGCCTGTTTTAACCCGTACAATGCCTTATCCAGTTTAAACACATGATCATGGTGCTCATGATGCTCAAAACCAGGAGGTTGCTTGACATAGACTTCTTCTTTCAGATAGCCATTTAGAAATGCACTTTTGACATCCATTTGCAACAGTGTGAACTTAATATGAGATGCAATGGCAATCAAAATTCTAATGGCTTCCGTTCGAGCTATAGGAGTGTATGTTTCATCATAATCAATCCCTTCTTCCTAATTGTAGCCTTGAACCACAAGCCTTGCCTTGTTTCTTATTGTATTTCCAAACTCATCAAGTTTTTTCCTGAATACCCACCTGGTTCCTATAATTGTTCAATCAACAGGTCGAGGAACCAGGTGCCATACCTTGTCCCTTTTAGATTGATGCAGCTCCTCTTGCATGGCTGTGATCCAATCTACATCTTTTAGCGCTTCTTTTATATTTTTGGGCTCTATTTGGGAAAGAAAAGCTGAGAAGGCAAGTGAGTTTTTTGATTTCGATCTGGTTTGAACTCCTGAGTCAAAAGGAGTGATTATGTTGTCAAGAGGATGTGAACTTTTGAACCTCTAATTTGGTGCCTGAGTCTCATTGGTAGAGGAACCGGGTATATCTGACTGGGGTTCTTGAGCGCTTCTTACTTCATAGAGTGGATTTCCTTAAGATTGCATCGACAACTCTGTTTTCAACTTCAGTTGTTGTAATCGGGGGACCAAGTTCGTCTCTAATTGATGGAGATGTATTTGCATCTTCTTCACTGGATTCCTTGACATGGCTCATCATGTCTGCCTTTCCATTTGCCATGTCAATTACTTCACCTGGCATAGATAAGGGCTCTCCATCTTGATCAATATGTCCGTCCTTGTCATAGGAGAGGTGAGCTTCATCAAAGATCACATGTATGCTTTCTTCGACACATTGAGTCCTTTTATTGTAAACCTTGTAAGCTTTGCTTTAAGATGAGTATTCCAGAAAGATTCCTTCATCACTTTTGGCATCAAACTTTCCAAGAGCTTCCTTTCCATTGTTATGAACAAAGCATTTACACCTAAAAGTTCTTAAATGTGTCAGCTTGGGCTTCCTTCCATTCAGTAGTTCATATGGAGTTTTGTTCAGAAGGGACCTGATCATGCACCTGTTTACCAACTAGCACCCAGTATTGAGAGTTTCTACCCAGAAATACATTGCGATCCCACTGTCAATTATCATTGTTCTTGCCATGTCTTCAAGAGTTCTGTTCTTCCTCTCCACAACACCATTTTGTTGAGGAGTTCTTGGAGCTGAAAAATTGTGAGTGATGCCATTTTCAGTGCAGAACTCATCGAATTTGACATTGTCAAACTCCGTCCCATGATCAGACCTAATGCCAGCTACTTTATTACCCATCTTCACTTGGATATTGTTGACAAAGGCAACAAACACTTCAAAGGTTTCATCCTTGGTCCTGAGGAACAAAGTCTAGGTGAATCTAGAATAGTCGTCAACTACCACAAAGATGTACTTCTTTCCTCCTCTGCTTGGCACCCTCATAGGACCACATAGATCCATATGAGGGAGATCAAGTGGCCTTGCGGTGCTGAGTTCCTTTTTGGGCTTGAATGAGGATGTGACTTGCTTCCTTTTTACATATGCATTATATACTTTATGATCCTTGAAGCTTGACTTGGGCAGACCACGAACTAGGTCCTTCCTAACTAATTTGTTTAACAACGTGAAGATTGCATGACCTAGCCTCCTGTGCCATAATTCAATATCATCATCAACAATGCTTAGACAAGTTAGATCACCATTCTTTAGAGACTCAAAATCAGCTACATAGATATTCTTGTATCTTTTTGCCAATAGCACCACCTCACCAGTCACCAGGTTTGTGACTGTATAGGTTTTTGACACAAATTCCACCTTGTTTCCTTTGTCACAGATTTGTAAAACGCTTAGCAAGCTGTACTTTAGTCCGTTCATGTAGTACACATTTTTGATTGAGTGAGAAAGAGACTTCCCAATCCTTCAGACTCCCAGAATGTATCCCTTTTTGCCATTTTCAAAGGGTACACTCCATCCTTGCTGGGCCTTAAGTGAAAGGAAATCATTTGTACTTCCAATCATGTGCTTTGAGCAGCCACTGTCCATGTATCATTGTAGGATGCTCCTTTCACTGTTCCCTGCACAGGAAGAGTTAGAAGTTAGCTTTAGGAACCCAAACTAATTTGGGTCCCTTGTAATGAGGAAAAGGGTGAATTAGAGGCTTTTTGGTCCATGTAGGCATTATGTGTTTTTTAAGTGAGGGACCAGGTTCTTTACTATTAGTTACTTTTTCAGCAAAGGATTTGTTTTTCTGGTGTGATTGAAATCTGGCCTTACAGTTTTCTTTAAGGTGCCCATTGTTACCGCAGTGTGCAAAGTCAATTGTTAGGTACAATAACTTACTTGCTATGACGGTTGTAGGGAATCTTTTCCATTTGAAACCCAATCCACTGCCTGTTTCCCCCATTGTTGGTGTACATGGCAGTGACAACATCAGAGGACCATGTCCACTTGAGTGATTTTCAAGATCACTCTTCACTCTACCTAGTTCTTCCTGAAGTTATTTGTTTTTCTCAAGCTCAGCACACAGACTAAACTTCACTGAATTTAACTCACTTTCAAGCTTAATGTGTGCTTCACTTGTAACTTCCTTTCCTTTTTGATAATTTTCAGCCCTACTCTCTATTTTATGTTTCCCAATTATTTCCTTCAAATCCATTACTACCACTAGAAGGTCATCTCTTTCTTGTTCTACATTTGCAATCCTTTTTTCTAAGACATTTTTTCTTTATTTAGGTTCACAATTGACTCTCTTAAATCAATTGCAACTATTACTAGGTCATTTCTAGACTGTTCTGCTTCTCCTAGTTCAACTGTTAAGACATATCTGTCATTTATAAGACTGATAAGCGTCGATTAGCACATTTTCAAAAGACATAAGTTTCTTAGGAGAACAAGATTTCAGATTTCTCTAAACATCCAGAAAATTTACCTCATCATCATCGTCATCTTCATCATCAGACTGGGCCATAAAGGCAAAAATTGAATCATACTCGGTTGCTTCACTTTCTACTGCCATCATAGAGATGTTACCTAGTTCATCATCTTCTCCAGATTTGCTTGATAAATCTCCCTATGCAGCAAGAGCTTGTCTCACGACATTGTCAGCGGCGTTTTTTCTATTGAAGCATCTATCAGGAACCGAGTTCCTTTTGGCTGCTTTGTTAGAGTTGTTCTTGTACTGATCCTGATTTAGGAGAGGGAAATCCTTGATGAAATGTCCTGGCTAGCCACATTTATGACGGAGGTCATAATTCTTTGTCTTGCTAGAACTTCCCCTTATTGGAATGCCTTAATTCCTGCGAACCATCTTCTGGAATCTTCTTGTTAGATATGCCATATCACCATCCTCACCACTTGAGTCATTGTTTACTGTCTTGAGGACCAGGTTCTTCTCCCTCTTGGGCTCTCTTATTTCACTGTCCTTCTTCTTCTTCATTTCATATATTTTTAGATTGCCAACAAGCTCATCAATAGTTGGCTCCTGCAAGTCCTTCGCCTCTGTAATGGCGTTCACTTTGCTTTCCCAAGAATTGGGCAGCACACTTAGGATTTTTCTAACCAGCTTGTTTCTTGGAAGAATTTCACCAAGGGAGTGAAGCTCATTAATGATAGAGGTGAACCGGGTATGCATTTCTTGGACAGATTCATCGTCTTGCATCTTGAAGAGGTATTCAATTGTGAGCATGTCGATTTTGGATTGCTTGACCTGTGTTGTTCATTCGTGATATGTCTAAAGAGTTTCCCAGATTTCTTTGGCTGACTGACATGCTGATATCCTATTGTATTCATCAGGACCAATACCACACACCAGAATTTTCTTTGCACGAAAGTTCTTCGCTATGGCCTTTCTATCCGCATCATTGAATTCTTTCCTTGTCTTGGGAATGGCTACAGTTGGATCGCCAATGTTTTTGGTAGGGACAAAGGTTCTATCACATATGACATCCCATAGCTCAGAATCTTCAGCCATGATGAAGTCATGCATTCTAGTTTTCCACCATCCATAATACTGTCCATTAAACCAAGGTGGTCTGTAAGTAGACTGGCGTTCTTCGAAGTTTGGAGGAGCAGCCATGAGGATCCTTTCTAGGTGTTAACCATATAGAAAGAACCCGCTCTGATACCAATTGATAGAATATAAGGGTCCACTAAACTCTATAGAGAACCAGGTTCTCTATCAGGATCAACAGTACAGACACACATACAACAGTAATTAAAAGGCAAGAGGAATTTTACGTGGAAAATTCCAGCTCAACGGGATTTAAAACGACAACCTACCCTTGTAGGATTTCAACACTACTGGGCAACTTTTAGATTACAACCTATGCAACCTAGGAATTAACCTCTTAATCCCTCACTAACTTGTAATACTCTATTACAAGCCACTTTGTAATAACTCTATTACAAGCCACTTTGTAATAACTCTATTACAAAGACTTTACAACATGACTAACTCTAGACAAGGCTCAAACACACTGGTTTAAGATTGACAAAGGGATTCCTATAGAATGCTTATAAACAAGCTAGATAGGAATTACAATTGAAGAAATATTACAAAGTTACAACTCAACTAAGGACATAAAATGACTCGATGTGGGAATTGGTCCGTAGTTGCTTTGTTCTTTGTTCTTAAAGCACTTGAAACTTGCTTGCTGATTGGTCACATCAGTGAGCTTGAGTGAAATCTCTAAGTTTTCAAGACAATATGTTTTACCTTCCTTGATTATATATATACACATGTGACATCACTTACAATGATGTAAGCAAGGTAGGTAAAAAGTCTTCCCTGGAAAGTTGACTACTGCACTGTTCCTGCACTATAGCATGTGCAGGCAGCAACTTTCCAGCTGGAGAGTTGACTTCGCACAATCTCCTCGGGAACTGGTAGGGACCTGTTCACTCAGTTGTTCCTTCCACTCTGAAGGGTTGAATCATAACGCAAGCTGGATCCCAACCTGGAACCTTGTGATCTTAAGGTCTTGTTAATGTGTAACAGGTTCCTTATATGGTTCTGGATAGTAAGTTTGTTAGATCATCAAAACATAAAGCAAAGTACTTATGACCAAAGTACTTGTAACCTATCAATCCTTAAAACCACTTATAAGTTTAATTGTTATCCAATTTAAAGGGTAAAAAGTTTGGTGCCCACTGTGGGGCTAAGGATAATAGTGATTGCCTGGTACAAGTTTTTGTAACACACACTATTTACGCTTGTTCTTTGAAGTGTATTTTATTACATATTGAAAGATGTCAAACTCTCAGTCAGCACCCCAACACATTGACAATGATCTCAGCCAACACGGCGAGAATGAGAACATTGCACCAAGAAACATTGCACCCCCTACTGGCCTCGATGGAGTTCCAGCTGCAAACCCAATTGATGTTAGTTCGCATGTAGCCATCAATGAGAATGTGGTCGTCGATCTCAAAAGTAGCATTCGTGGGGGTACCCAATCAGCTATTCAGAATGTGCATGGCGGTGAAGATCTGGGATCAGCCTGTGAGTAATCTTCTAAATGTTGCAGGCTTAGCATGCAGCAATAGCTCAGCTCCAAAATCAGAACCACACACTGAGCAGGGTTGAACTCGAGCGTCCTAAGAAGTTGTGCACAGGGTCAAATCGACTTTGAGAAAATCAAATGAGAAGGAATCGGTTACAAATCCCGCTATCCTAAAGATGCTCGAGGAGTTGACAAAGCGGATCGAGATGGGAGAAAAGAAGATCGAGGAAAATGATAAGAAGGTGGAAACCTATAACTCTAGGGTCGACCAAATCCCAGGGGCACCTCCGATATTGAAAACTAGATTCTAAAAAGTTTGTGCAAAAACCCTTCACCCCAAGTGCGGCTACGAAGCCAATCCCCAAGAAGTTCCGTATGCCCGAGATTCCTAAGTATAATGGGACAACTGATCCGAATGGACACGTCACCTCGTATACATGCGCCATCAAAGGAAATGACTTGGAAGATGACGAAATTGAATCCGTATTGCTGAAGAAATTTGGGGAGACTCTATCAAAGGTTGGCATATTATGGTATCATAATTTACCGCCCAATTCTATTGATTCGTTTGCTATGCTTGCAGATTCCTTTGTAAAGGCACACGCCGGAGCCATTAAGGTTGCAATAAAAAAATCGGACCTATTCAAGGTAAGGCAGAAAGATAACGAGATGACATGCTAGTTAAGTCCCTGCGAGAAGAGGACCATTTAAAGCATTTGTAGGAGACTTTCGATATGCTAAGGAAGTACAACATGAAGCTCAACCTGGAAAAGTGTGTGTTTGGGGTTGGCTCGGGCAACTTTCTCGGCTTCATGGTGTCCAATTGGAGGATCGAGATCAACCCCGATAAAATCAAAGCTATTGAGGTATCAAGGTCGTAGATAATGTAAAGGCCGTGCAGAGGCTAACCGGGCGCATGTCACCGATTATTCTCACTGCTTAGGAAGAAGAACAATTTTACATGGACCCCAGAATGCCAACAGGCCTTGGAAGAACTAAAATGGTATTTATCAAGCCCGTCGTTGCTTCATACCCCAAAAATGGACGAACAACTTTACTTGTACTTGGCAGTCTCAGAGACAGCGGTAAGTGGAGTCCTGGTCCGAGAAGAACAATGTACGCAATTCCCTGTCTATTATGTTAGTTGGACCTTAGGTGAGGCTGAAACTAGGTATCCTCACTTAGAAAAATAGTGCTTGCTTTGATAAGCGCCTCTAGGAATTTAAAACCATATTTTCAATGTCATCCCATATGTGTTGTAACAACTTATCCCCTTCGAAATATTTTGCGTAAACCCGAACTTTCGGGGCGATTGGCCAAATGGGCCGTGGAATTCAGTGGGTACGAATTGAGTATCGACCCGAATATCCATAAGTCTCAAATCGTAGCAGACTTCGTGGCTAACTTCACGACGGCCCTAGTACTGAGGTTGAAAGAGAATTTTTAGTCAACTCGGGTACATATTCGGGGATCTGGACCCTCTTTATGGACAGTGCTTTGAACGTAAAGGGGTGCGGACTCAGCATCGTGCTAAAACCACCCACAAGTAACGTTGTTATACAATATATTAGAACTATAACATTGACTAACGACGAGGCTGAACATGAGGCCATGATTGCAGGTCTCGAACTAGCCAAAGGCTTGGGAGTAGAGGTGATCGAAGCCAAATGCGACTCCCTCCTTATTATGAATCAGGTTAACCGGACCTTTGATGTTCGGGAAGAGCGAATTCAAAGATAATTGGACAAGCTACAAGTTACTCTATGCCGGTTCAAAGAATGAAGTTTGCAACATATGCCTCGAGATCAAAATTGTGAAGCTGATGCCCTCGCAAACCTAGGCTCGTCAGTTGAAGACGACGAACTCAATTCGGGGGCTGTTGTACAACTAATGAGGTCAGTGGTCAAAGAAGGCCATGCCGAGATAAATTCCACAAGCTTGACATGGGATTGGAGAAATAAGCACATAGAGTACTTGAAGAAGGAAATACTTCCTTCAGATCCAAAGGAATCGAGGGCCCTGCGTACGAAGGCAGCTCGATTTAGCTTGTCCGAAGATGGAACCTTACTCAAGAGGATGTTCGACGGTCCGCTAGCAATATGTTTGGGACCGGGTGATACCGTGTATGTTTTAAGGGAAGTCCACGAAGGAACATGTAGGAATAACTCAGGCGTCGAATCGCTAGTAAAGGTAATCCGAGCCAGCTATTACTGGATTGATATGGAAAATGATGCGAAGGAGTTTGTGCAAAAATGTGATAAATGTCAAAGGCATGGTCTGATGATTCATAAACCCGGGGAGCTATTGCATTCGGTTTTATCCCCATGGTCATTCATAAAGTGGAGGATGGACATCGTCGGCCCTCTTCCATCGTTGCCAGGTAAGGCTAAATTTATTTTATTTATGACTAACTATTTTTCTAAGTGGGTTGAAGCACATTCCTATTAGAAGGTCAGGGAAAAAGAAGTCATCGGCTTCGTTTGGGACCATATTGTATATCGATTCGGGATACCATTCAAAATTTCCTGCGACAATGGAAAACAATTTGTCGGTAGCAAAGTGACCAAATTTCTCGAACACCTCAAGATCAAAAGGATCTTATCAATACCTTATCACCCTAGTGGAAATGGGCAAGCCGAATAGACTAACAAAACCATAATACAAAACCTTAAGAAAAGGTTGACCAACGCCAAAGGAAAATGGAAAGAAGTCCTACCCGAAGTCCTTTGGGCATATCGTACAACTCCGAAGTCCAGTACCGGGGCTACCCCGTTCTCTTTGGTTTATGGCACCTAAGCTTTAATACCTATCGAAGTTTGGGTGCCAAACATCAGATTCCGATACGCGACAAAGGAATCGAATGACAAAGCCTTGAATACGAGCCTGGAACTATTGGATGAATGACATGAAACTGCCTTTGTTCGATTGGCCGCCCAAAAACAACAAATCGAGAGGTATTACAATCGAAGGGACAAACTTCGATACTTTAATGTCGAAGACTTGGTAAAAAGGAAGGTAACGCTAAACACCCACAATCCAAATCATGGAAAATTGGGTCAAAACTGGGAAGGGCCGTACCAGATTCTCGAAATCACAGTAAAAGGATCCCACAAGCTCGGCACGATGAACGGCGAACAATTACCAAACAATTGGAACGCATCACACTTAAAATGATACTACTGCTAAGGTACGTCCCCTTCCGTTTTCATTTATATTTTAAACTAACTCTTGCAGGTGTTCGATAAAAACAACAATGGACTCCTTGACACGAAGTCTTTAGGTCTGAAAGCACACATTGCACTCTATTTTCCTTAGACCGGTTTTGTCCCAAATGGGTTTTCCGGTGAGGTTTTTAATGAGGCAAGCATTGATTGTGCTAAGTTAGAACAATTCAACAGTATTTGAGGCTTCTTTAAAAATCAACCTCGAATACTGGGGGGCACTACTCTCGAATGTTAAATTTGTTGCGAGGAAATTACTTCATGGCATCAAGGTCTCGATAGGAAAATTTGTAAGGGCCAAACGGTCAAATGAACCATGCCCGCGTAGTTGCTCGAGCCCTGGAAAAGAACATGTATGCATGTATAATCAATTATAAGGAGAAGTATTTATCCTTGCCAATATCTCATGCCTTGGAAAAGTTCTTCTACTTTACAATTTCATACTCTCGATCTATTATGTAAACAGGATCAAAGGCCGATCATAAATAGAGCTCGGATAATTACCCCCATGCTCGAGGATTGCCGTCCAAAAAATAAGTGAGATCGAATCATTAAAACTTATAGATTGTAAGACCTTTTAGGCAACCCTCGATCTTTATAGGCCACAACCACCCACTCGGGGACTGAAACTTCAGGCAAGCTCAAAGTAAAATAGGAAAATAAGCCCAAGGGGAAAATCCTGAGTTAAAGAGGCTATGGCAAATTAACATGGCACGGAGACATCCGAATTTCGTAACAAAATAGGCCTTCGAATTCTTTCATAAACCGGTTAAAAGGGCTACCCCTGGTGAAACCATAAAAGGCTTCGATAGTATCATGCCTCGAAAACTCTAAAGAGTACAAAATAGTTCGAACTCTCGAACAATTCCTTGTTTAGTGCTAAGGCATTACAACATTTATGAACATGAATGATAAACAAATTCAAAACTTTGAAAGCCGAAAAGGGTAGAAAAGCCTTACATATATGATTAAACGATTGTTTTACAAAGGCCAGATCGGCCAAATATAAAGTTTACAAAGGCCTACAGGCTACTTTCAATTCAAGTTCGAGAGATCCCTCTCACTTGACTAGAAAGCCTAAGGGATACCTAATTCCGAGTTCGATCATGTCCTTACTCGATCATTAAGTTTAAGGGCTACATAAACTCAAGTTAGAGTTATCGTTCGGGGTCCATCGATTAGAAAAGGTCGAAGGCGAGGCTTATTATCGGACCTTACCTTCCACAAACCTTGGACCCTCGAACACAACTTCATGATCTTAAGTTAAGACATTTTGATCCTTACATGAAATAACAAAAAAGACAATGGATTCATAAGGAAAAAGTTTATATATTCATTAACACTAATATTGCAAGAGCAACGGCCCAATGGAAGTTCTTTCCAAAACGCCAAAACGACCTCGACAAAATGAGAGAAACTAAGAGCCTAAGTATCCTGGTCATCTCCGGGAGTGGCATCCCTGTCCTCGGTGTCTTTTGCTTTTTCGTATCCGCTCAACCTTTGAGATTCTTCATCATCGGGATACGCTAATTTCTCACCTTCAGTTTCAAGCTTCTTGGCGTTCTTGATCTAGGTTGAAAGATCGAAACCCCGAGCATGGATTTTCTCAAGGGTGCCCTTCTGAGATTGAAGCTTAGCATGCTCGGCGATCCTCTCTGCTCGAATCTGAGCGATCTCAGCAACTTCCTTTGCTCGAGCCTGAGCAGCCTCGGCATCAGCCCGACAGATGACCCCACAACATCAGCATCAACTTTGGTTTTCTTGACCTCCGATTCGGCCGCTTCAAGCTCCATGGCCAGTTTCACCAAACAGATTCTATTGGACCCAACTTGAACTGGAGCTCCTCGATTTTCTTGGCTTGCACCGAGGTCTTATCGTTCATACTTTGAAGCTGGATTTCAGTCAAGGCCAGCTGGGCCTAGGCAGACTCCTTTTCTGAGGCCAAGTGATCCATGTTCTTTTTCCATTCTTTGGCCTCAGTCTTTATAGCTTCTACTTCCTCACGGAGATGTATGATCAAATCGAGCTTTTGTTGGACCTGCAAATTCGGATCATCAGTCACCATGACCTAGTCATCATCTCAAACTTCAAAGATTCTTCTTACCTATTCGGAAAATTCGGCGTGTTCTTTCTGAGCCATTTCTAGCTCAGCGCGAAGGTCTATAGCTTCCATTTCTCTTTGCTCACTGAGAAGCTAGAAGGCGTATTTCTCCTCAGTAATCCCTCGGACCTCGGCCTCATGCAGACTCAGCTCCCCTCGAAATCAGAGGAAAGCCTCGTAATGAAGCACCGAAGCCTGCGAACATAGAAGGGAAAGTTATACAAAGGGAGAAAAATCTAAGTATGAAAATTGGCAGGGAAATCAAGGATTACCCGGTTTAGAGCATGTTGAACTTCGTTAAAAAGACAAGGCGCTCCCACCGCGTCTATTTGGGCTTGATCTTCTTCTATGACCAAACACCAGAGGTAGCTGGTCACCCCTACAGGGGCAGCAAGAACTCGCACATCCTTTGGAACCGTGATAACGATTGTTCGCTTACACCTGGGATCGGCACTAGGGGTCGAAAAATGATTGGTTAGTTTAAAACTCGGGGAAGCCTCGCCCGAGCTTTTTTTTGGAACCTCCAAGTCACTCAGACCGGTGACATCCTCTACCCCAACAAAATAATCATGGGAAATATCCTCCTCCCCGTGGGCTCCTCTCATGAGAAGTCTCCGCGGCCTGAGCATGACATATCATCGAGTAGGAAACTGAAGGAAACAAGGGGGAATCCGTGATTTCTACTACCGTAAGCGGGTCCTTTGAGGCACTACCTTCGTCTTGGGGAGCCTCGAGCCCCGATTCTACACCAATGTCCACTGCCTCTTCAACATCCTCTTTTCCCCGAGGTAAAGCATCTTTATTTCCTTTTGGCTCGAGGGCTCGGGCCGAAGTCTCCTCTTCAACCTCATTAAGCCTAGGCGGAGTAGTATCAACTCCCACCAGTTCTGAGGTTCTCCGAATCTCGGTGCTAGCTCGAGCATGGGCCACCAGCCCGGAATCATCTTCATTCTCTTCAAGATCCTCTAGTAGCCGACGAAATGAGTCCATTGTCATAACGTCCCCCTTGGGTTTACAGGTTGTCTTCTTCTTGGGCTTCTGCCCCTCAAAGTAAAACCCTTTTCCTCTTCTTCTCCCCTACCAGTTTTGAAGCAGATTATGGGGGAGGTACTTCTTCATCATTGGATGGAGGCCTCATCATCACCTCCTTCGCAAGACCTACAAAAGAAGAGAAATAAATAAGTTCGGAAAGATGCTCAAACAATGGTCAAATCATTAAGTCGAGGAGAGAAACTTACCATGGCTTCTAGCCTCCCATCAACCCCTCACTAAATCATGACATGAGCGCTCGGCGAGGGTCAATTGCGCTATCAGGCTCCTAGCCCAGTCTTCGAGTTGGGGGACCTTACCCGGCATCCAGGCAACAACTGCATCCTGTAAAACACTGATAAGAAAGGGTGAAAAAATGAAGACAATACATAGGAATTAGGGACGTAGTCATACTTACGTTTCATATTCCATTTCTCAAGAAATGGCATGCTTTCTGCCGCGATCAAGTCTGAGGTCTCCACTCGAACAAATCGGCCCATCCAGCCCCGATCTTTGTCCTTATCTATGCTCGAGAAAGGTGTCCTGGTGGCTCAAAATTAAAGCTTTATTAGTCCCCTTCGATAGAGTTCGGGGCTATATAGGTGTATAAGGTGGTCAAGGGTAAAGGGAAGACCATCGACTTTGCTTGAAAAGAAATGGAGTAATATCACTATCCTCTTAGAAAAAGGGATGAATCTGACTGAGGGTCACCTCGTACTTCTTGCAGAAGTCTATGATGCGGATCCAAGGGACCGTGGTTTAATTCGATGCGTTTAAGAAGGAGTTCGAACGCAGGTGTGGGCTAAATAAATCAATGAGCAGTCTTAGTCCTATTAAAAATACGAATGAAGATCCAAATCGAAAAGTGAAAAACATTCATAGTTGGAGGAAATGTGAAAGGGTAAGTGTAAACACTTAAGAAGCCTTCCACATGAGTGGTGATTGCCTCTTCTGGAGCAGGCACCACTATGTGTTTTTTGCCCCAGTTGAATTTGTTTTTTTAACCTGGGAGAGAAGTTTTTCGGTTATCGAGCATATATACCTTGATACTGGCTCACAACGGCCCAGCACCGAGGAAGTCTTTTCAACCTTGCAATCGAATCGAGAACACATCCTTCGGGGAAAAACTCTTCAGGGCATGGCTCCGCCATCGGTTCCTCTCCGGCCAACCGTGACTATGAAGCAGTCTCCTTTCGAGGAATGGTTTTAGATGTTTTGGCCATTTTATGCAAGGAAGAATAGAGATTTGAATATTTGGTGCTTTGGGAAGAACAAGCAAAGAAGCTCAAAGATTTGGAGATAGGAAGCTCTGAAGAGTGCAAAGAACTGTGGAGATCAAGATGAAGGAAGTTGAAAGTAAAGTTTGAAAGAATGAAGAAGGTGGCTATTTATTGGTTTCAACGATGGTTCAGCACTGGTAATGGCCGACCGTCGACTGACGCACATTAAATTCCTAGGAAACTGAACCAATGGGACGTTTTAGTCACTTTGGACGCTTACACCATGATGCTTACATCATGGTAAATTGAGGGGAAGTTCGAAGACTCAATTCGTTTCTTGTCATTTCACTCCAAAAAATAACGTTCTCTCTCTTTCCCTTACCTTTCCTTCTAATTTTTCTCTCTCCTTCCTTCCCTTCTAACGTTTTTGCTAACGTTCTAATCCCTTAGCCCCCCTCCCCCACAACTCTCACGATCTAAATTGAGGGGCCGCGACGGGCACCCAGTACCTTGCTCAACCGAGTACCAATGTAACGTATCTTTCGTATAATTCTATCATAGGTAAATGAACCGGAGTAGAGCACGAGGGAATAAACTTATACATATGACATACTGGACTATAAGACCAAAACGATCACTCGTACAGTGAACATAGGACGACAAGGCCATACAATCTTTCATATACATGAAATATGTCTACAAGCCTCTAAGAGTACATAAACACCATAAGGCCGGTACAGGGCGTCGACATACCAATGGATACGTGTCCAATGCATACTGACCAAATAGGCAACTCCGGAGCAAATGGAGTGCATCAACACCTTTCGCTGAGCTGATAGCTTACTTGGAGGGCTCATAACCTGTCTATCGGGACCTGCGGGCATGAAACGCAGTGTCCCCAGGCAAAAGAGACGTCAGTACAAATAATGTACCGGGATGTAAGCCACATAAGTAAGTACATAAAAGATATGGAAGAAATATAGAGTAATTGACTCAACCTATAACTTTGGATAACTCTGTAAATCATGAAATACTTATAGTGTCATGCATATGCGTATGAATGTCATGTCATGCGTAGGTACATGTGTTCCTAACATCATCAAGCCTTTGAGGGCATCCCATCATATCATCTCAGCCACTGTGGGCAAAATCATCAACGTATACCAGCTGATCAGGTGGTGGTGCGTATATAACGCCATCTGGCATGGGTCAATGTACATGTATATGTGAATGCAATACATAAAAATTACGTCAATAAAATCTTTCGGAATGTCACAAGACTATTATTCCTTTGATTAATATCAACATAAACTTTATCAACTTACGTATTTTTTAAGACCCATGAGCAGATGATAGAATAATATGACACATGGGTAATCAAAAATATAAGAATCTCTAGCATTTCTATGAATAGAGTCATCTATGGAAGTTATACATTTGCTCCTTTCGTTTGCATCATATGGATCATGCCAAAAGGAAAGAAGAGATAACCTTAACATACCTGAACCGATTCTCTAACACACATCTTTTGCGAAGAACACATAACGGCGAATCGAATTAGGGAAAATTCCATATGATATCCTTGGGAAAGATTGTACCGTACTCCTTTAGAACCGCGATTTCATGCATGCTGCATTTTCATACGAATTTTTGAGCTTCATTCGTTACTTTTTTGAAAACATCATATAAACTCTTTTGATTGGAGATACATGCGTAAGCAAAACATAAATATACGCATATGAGAAAGTCTCTTAATATTGGGGTTGTGGGCCCCACTCTTGTGGATGGCTTGGTAACCTGTTATTCTAAATATGCCACCTATATGTGAACTTTAAGAGTCACTTTTTGTGATTTTGTGGGCTGCCACATTAAGGATTAAATCCTTATCCAATAATTACCCACTTATTTCCTTAATTAGTTTGTTAATTCCCCATTAACTAATAATTATCTAATTATCCACATAATTAGGAATTATCTCAAATTACTTAAAATACTACTAACTTTTAACACACTTTGTACATTTTACTATTATGGTCATGTGGTACCTTGTACGACACTAATCTATAAATACCAGGTATTATAGCTCGGACAGTATTTTATCCTAAAATGTCAAACTTCGACGGAACTCATTTTTTCTTTGTTTCGCTTACCCTCTCACCTTTACGAATTTACTTATCACTTGTTTGTAATAGCGTAATACTTATAATCTCCAAATAATCTTGTCCTTGAACTGATGTCAATTATCTTACGACAAATTCAACGTACAATACTACAATGTGTAACATCATCGTAATATAATGCTGTGAAACATAACATCGACGTAATACTATAGGGCGTAACATCATCGTAATATAATACTGCTAGGCGTAACATCATCATAATATAATATTGCAGGGCATAACATCGACGTAATACTGCGGGGCATAAAGGCAACGGTAACACTCAGTAGCACCCTAGTAGCTACACTCCGGCATCTGCTGCTTCGCCACCACTATCGCTGCTGCAGGTGCTATTACAGGTATGTTCACTTCTCTCTTTCCGTCCTCTTTCTCTGCCTCTCTTTCTCTTCCTGTCTCCTTCTTCTTCTTTCTCTTCTTTTCCGTTCTCGCCGCCGGAGTCGGGATGTGCGTGTTCCAGGCGAGTTGCTGCAAGTTCGGCAACCCTTGATTTCCGGCGACCCTTCTGGTTTTTCTTTTTCCGGCGACCCTTGCTTTATCTTCTTCCTCTCTCTCTCTCTCTTTCTCTCTCTCTCTCTCTCTCTCTCTCTCTCTCTCCCTTTCGCTCTACCCCCCTTTTGTGTGTGTGTGGGTGGGTGCGTCTGTTTCTTTGGACAAATGCAGCTTTTTCCCGGCGAGGATGGACTATTTTTCGGTATGTACAGATTTCTGGCAAGTTTCATAAATTCCGGCGACTTTCGAATAGCTTTCCGGCGAGACGCAGCAGGACTTGTCATTGCTCTTGAGTAAATCCGACACGCTTTAGGAAAACTTGCTCCAAGTTCTTTCGTTCTATATCTAGTATTCGTGGTATCGATATTTTTATTGTTACTCTTTTCTTTTTTGCTTGCCAGTATCTTTGACATCTACGTTATCCTATTTAAATTATATTTAGTTAGACTTATCGGCTTATATCTGTCTCTATCTATAACTATAGTGTTATAGCTAATACATAGTTTGTCTCTGCTTAGTCGGATCCCTTATAAGTTTCTGTAGGTTTAGTGTACCTGTAGGTTTCTGTTTAGCCTAGTACTTTTTAGTCTATTCTTTTTGTAGCTTTGTAATGGTCTAGTGGCCGCGCGAGCTATGATAGAGTGAGGGCATGTCCTCGGGCGGAGCGGGGGGAGCGGAGGGTAGAGGGGAAGGGTGGCAGGGGGTAAGGCATCTTCTAGGTTGAAAGTTCATGGAACAGAGGAACTCTAACGGGGAAGTCTATAGAGTTAGCAAAGATTCTCCATAAGAGGAAGATTAACATAGCTTGTGTTCAGGAGACTAGATGGGTGGGGTACAGGGCTCGGGAGGCTGATAGGTTTAAGTTGCGATATTCAGGGAGGGTGAGAGGGAAGAACGAGGTAGGCATTTTAGTTGATAAGGATCTAAGGGAGCTAGTAGTTGAGGTTAAGAGGGTGAATGACAAGTTGATGGCCATTAAGATAGTCATGTGAGGGTATACTCTGAACGTAGTTAGTGCTTACGCGCCTCAGGTCAGTTTGGACAAGGAGGTTAAAAGACACTTCTGGGAAGATTTGGATGGGTTGGTACAGGGTATACCGTCCACCGAGAAGCTTATTATAGGGGGTGATTTTAACGGTCACATTGGGAGTTCGCCTGGGGGATATGACGGTGTGCATGGTGGCTTCGGTTTTGGAGATAGAAATGGAGGAGGTACTTTGCTGCTGGAGTACGCTAAAGCTTTTGAGCTGGTGATCGTTAACTCATGTTTCCTGAAGAAGGTGGAGAACCTAATAATTTTTGGAGTACAGTGTCCAAGACCCAAATTGACTATCTACTTCTCCAGAAATGTGATAGAGGTCTATGCACGGATTGCAAGGTCATCCCGAGTGAGAATCTTACGACCCAACATATGCTTTTGATTATGGACTTAGAAATTAGGTGGACGAGGAAGAAGAGGGCTATGTATGGTATACCTAGGGTCAGGTGGGGTGCATTGACTAAGGACAAGGCCCAGGAGTTGGGGGAGAAGTTGCTGCTATGGGGGCCTGGAGGAGTAGCAGGGATGCGAGTTGTATGTGGTCTATGACAGCAAATTATATAGAGAGACGACGAAAGAGGTGTTAGGGGTCTCAAAGGGTTTTTCTGGTGGCCATAAAGGGGACTGGTGGTGGAATGAAGAGCTGCACGGAAAAGTTGAAGCCAAGAAAGCGGGAAATTTGAAGCTAGTAGAAAGTATAGACGAGGGACAGAAGAGTGCTAATAGGGAGGGGTACAAGAAGGCTAGGAAGGAGGCAAAGTTGGCGGTTTCTGCGGCTAAGACTGCAGCGTTTAGTCATCTATACGAAGAGTTTAGGGAGATAGCAAAGGTGAGGGAGCGGAAGGCTCGGGATCTGGACCAAGTGAGATGCATAAAAGACAAGGAGTGAGGAGTTTTATTGGAGGGGGTACAGATTAGGAAGAGATGGCAGTCTTACTTCCATAAAGTCTTGAATGAGGAGGGAGATAGGGGCATTGTGCTGGGGGAGTTAGAGTACTCGGAGCGGCAGCGAGATTTTGGATACTGTAGATGCATTTGAGTGGGGGAGGTTGTAGGGGCTATGCGCAGGATGAGTAGGGGTAGAGCGACTTGGCCGGACGAGATACCGGTGGAATTCTTGAAGAGCGTGGGTAAGGAGGGCTTGGAATAGTTTTCTAGGTTGTTTAACGTCATTTTTAGGACAAAGAAGATGCCTGAAGAGTGGAGGCAGAGTACAATGATCCCGTTGTCAAAGAACAAGGGGGATGTCCAAAACTGCAACAACTATAGGGGTATCAGGTTGTTAAGCCATATGGTGAAAGTGTGGGAGAGGGTGATTGAAGGGAGGTTGAGGAGGTGTGTGTCCATTTCCAAGAACCAGTTTGGTTTCATGCCGGGACGGTCGACTACTGAGGCCATTTACATTGTGAGGAATCGGTAGAGCAGTATAGGGCGATGAAGAAGGATTTGCATATGGTGTTCATTGACCTGGAGAAAGCCTATGACAAAGTGTCGAGATAGGTTCTATGGAGATATTTGGAGGCTAGAGGAGTGCCTGTAGGGTATATTAGAGTGATTCAGGACATGTATGATTGGGCTAAGACTCGGGTTAGGACAGCAGGAGGAGACTCAGACTACTTTCCGATTGAGATGGGGTTGCATCAGGGATTAACACTTAGCCCATTTTTGTTTTCCCTGACGATGGATTCTTTGACGCGTCACATTCAAGGGGAGGTGCCTTGATGCTTGTTGTATGCGGATGACATAGTCCTGATTGATGAGTCGTGAGGTGGCATTAACGTGAGGCTGGAGGTATGGAGACATACTCTAGAGTCTAAGGGTTTCAAGTTGAGCAGGACCAAGACAGAATACTTGGAGTGAAAGTTCAGTGGTGTTACCCAGGAGGCAGATGGGGATGTGAGACTCGTTACGCAGGTCATTCCCAGGAGAGAGAGTTTCAAGTATCTGGGATCTATAATTCAGAGGAATGGGGAGATAGATGAGGATGTCACACACCGTATCGGAGCAGGGTAGATGAAGTTGAGGCTCGCTTCAGGTGTCCTGTGTGATAAGAATGTGCCACTGAGACTTAAGGGTAATTTATACAAGGTAGTGGTTAGACCGGCTATGTTGTATTGGGCAGAGTGTTGGCCAGTCAAAAAGTCTCATGTCCAGCAGATGAAAGTAGAGGAAATGAGGATATTGAGATGGATGTGTGGGCATATTAGGTTGTATAGAATTAGGAATGAAGTTATTCGGGACAAGGTGGGAGTGGCCCCTGTGGAGGCAAAGATGTATGAGGCAAGGTTGAGATAGTTCAGGCATGTTAAGAGGAGAAGCACAGATGCCCCAGTCAGGAGATGTGAGAGGTTGGCCTTGGGAGGTGAGAGGATGGGTAGAGATAGACCAAAGAAGTCTTGGGTAGAGATGATGAAGCGGGACATGGCGCAGCTTGAGCTGACCGAGGACATGGCCCTAGATAGAAGGGTGTGGAGGTTGAAGATTAGGGTAGAAGTTTAGTAGGTAGTCATGCATTTCTCTTTGTCTTCTCTAGTTCGATAGTATTAGTGCTAGTATGGTACCATTTTTTTCCTTAGTTTGCTGTATTCACATGTCTTGTTCCGTTATTACTTGCCATCAGTAATTCCGTAGTTTGCTAGCGGTACTTCATTCATATTCTCGTGTGTTGCCTTGAATTTATTTTTTCTAAATATACTATCTTGCTATTACTTGTTAGCGGTACCCCTTTCATATTCTCTGTTGCTATATTCGATTTAGTTTTCTAATTATTTGTCTTTCTATTACTTCCTATTAGGGCTTCCTTCACCTTCTTTAGCCGAGGGTCTATAGGAAACAGTCTCCCTGTCCTTCCAGGGTAGGGGTAAGGCTACATACATCCTACCCTCCCCATACCCCAATTGTGGGATTATACTGGGTGGTTTGTTGTTGTTGTTGTTCTTGTACACTCCAAAAAATGAGGGGACTATCTATATACGGTCAAAATCGGGCCTCTCTAACTTTGTACGGCTAATCAAAATTGGGATGGTGGGCCAAGGCCGGCCTTGCATTGCATCGGACCATGGCACGAAGATGGGTCGCTAAGCTCATGAGTCGATGATCGATCAAGATCGATACCAACCATAATCGAGACCAAAGTAAGATAGGGACCGAGCATGATCGAAGAAAGCCTGCTAAACCGAATAACAGAAAGCCGAGATATCCGTGACCGAGCAAGAATCGTGGCGAAAATCTCGACACGTATCAAGTCAAGAGCGAACATTTAGCCAATCATGGGACTACCTTTTGTATTTAGAATTGTACCATAAGTAGAATTCATCTACTATATAAAGAGGGTTCTAATCATTTTGTAAACATCATATTTACGCATAATCAAGCATATACTACATTTTTCTCTCTTAAGCTCTCTTAAACTTTGTTGTTCAGTTCATACTTTTTTAGCGTACCTTGTTGTTCGAGGGCGATCTAGCTAGAAGGCCATAATCACTCATCATATTGGTTTGCTTTATTTTTCAGTTATTTCTAGCATTAATTCTCATATATCTCTGTTTGTGCCAAGTGAAATCACGTATCCTTAAAACCACTTGTAAGTTTAATTGTTATCCAATTTTAAGGGCAAACACAATGTTTTTTCCTTAAAATAATTAAATAAAACCACCCCTCGATGTTGCTGAAATTTATTCAATCAGAAGCATATATAGATTGAGACCCGCAAGGTGGTGGGGAGGAACTAGGCCGATGCCCCTACAGATCAAACTTGGGAGGAAGGGCATAACCTGACTTCTCTTTACATCACGTTTTGAGTTCAAATTCAAGATTAACTTCATGATGGATGAAATAATTTTTTCTTCGACTATTAGCAGTATAACATATATTCGAAGGACCTAGAGAGAAAAGCTACTTAGTGAGTATTCAGATACAATTTAGAATCCCTTTTTCTTGTGCACACACGAATCAAAATTGTATACTTAAAATTGGGCTTGCCCGATTTTGCTATTTAATCGAGACCAGGGTATGACGTCGAGGGTCAACCTCGTAATGGATCAGGCTATGGCATGAGGACGAGGTGTCAAGTTCAGGAATCAAGGTGTCCATCGAGACCGAGGCCAGCAGCAATCGAGACTAACTATGACCGACTTCAAGTGAAGTACAATAACAGAAAAGCGAGATTTCCGTAACCGGTCGAAGATCACGGCGGAAATCTTGGAACAGATCAAATCAAGGGCGGTTATTTGTACCAATCGTGGGATTTACTTTGGTAATTAGTATTGTACCATAATTAGGATTCCTCTAGTATATAAAGGGGAGTCCTCATCATTTGTAAGGATCGGACGTCAACACAGACAAAAGCAATACAATAATCTCTCTTTAATTTACGTTCTCTTGTTCATCAGTTCACTGCTTTTTAATTATTCTTGCTCTACTAGCTCGAGGGTATTCCAACTCGAGGGCTCTGTCCAAACACTGGTTTGCTTTACATTATTGTCGATTTCTATTGCTTATCTTTACATTTCTCAATTGATATTAAGTGAAATCACGTATCCTTAAAACTACATTCTGAGTTTAATTGTTATTCGATTTTAGAGGCAACAGTTTGGCACCCTCCCTGGGGCTAAGATAATAGTTATTGCTTAATATTAACCTTAATAACATACACTACTTTTACACTTGTTCTCGTAAGGTGTTTCTGATTTCAAGAATCAACATGTCAAAATCTCAAGCAGTACCCACTCACACAGACACTGACCTTTGTCCTCATAGTGAGAACGAGCACGTGGTCTCCTCGGGAAATGGAGTACCTCCAATCAATCCCGATGTACAACAGGCCGTAGATCCAGTCGATGTCAGTCTCGAGTCGCAATTTATGGAGATTTAGGTGCCGACCCTAAAAATAGCGTCCGTAGAGATGCCTGGACAGCCGATTAGAACGCACAGAACAGTGAAGAAGGTGTGATTAGCCTTCGAATGATATTCGACATGTTGCAAACTAAGCAGGTTGCGATAGCACAACTCCAAACTCAGAATCAAGCACCAAGCAAAATCGAACTCGATACATCACAGGAAGTTGTTCATAGGGTCGAACCTGTACAGGAGAAATTGAATGATAATGGATCGGGAACTAACCCTGCCATCATGAAGATGCTCGAGGAGCTCACTAAATGGATTGAATCAGGAGAAAAGAAAATTGAGGCTAATGATAAAAAAGTAGAAACATACTACTCCCGGGTTGATCAAATACCCCGATTCTGAAGGGTTTGGATTCGAAAAAATTTGTACAGAAGCCTTTCCAACCAAGTGCGGCTCCGAAGCCCATTCCGATGAAATTCCGCATGCCAGAAATTCCCATGTCAATGGAACCACTAATCCAAATGAGCATGTCACTTCTTACACATGCGCAATAAAAGGAAATGACTTAGAAGACGATGAAATAGAATCTGTTCTGTTGAAAAAATTTGGAGGAACTTTATCGAAGGGGGCAATCATATGGTACCACAATTTGCCGCCCAATTCCATCGATTCTTTTGCCATGCTTGACGATTCGTTCGGAAAGGCACACGCCGGAGCAATAAAGGTCACGACTAGGAAATTGGACTTCTTCAAAGTGAGAAAAAGGACAATGAGATGCTAAGGGAATTCGTATCTGGATTTCAGATGGAGCTCATGGACCTACCCCCGATTACCGATGATCGGGATGTCCAAGCCTTTACTCAGGGTTTGAACGAGCGAAGTTCGATAGCATCACGTCAACTAAAGCAGAATTTGATTGAATATCCACCAGTGACCTGGGACGATGTGCATAATCGATACCAGTCAAAGATCAGAGTCGAGGATGATCAGTTGGGAGCCCCGTCCAGTTCTGTTTACCCAAATAGATCCGAAGGTAGGATTCAAAGAGACATCGACAGAGAGCCCCGATCGAACAGAGGTCGGTACCAACCTTATGGCATAGATCATAGAAACAACGGACCCGGACATAATCCTATTCGAAATGATTGAAGGAATGATCGAGGTCAAAATTCCCGAGGGCTCATGAGTAAGAGTGGCTTCGATAAACATGTCAAGCCTAAAGAAGCGCCACGATTATCAGAATACAACTTCAGCATCGATGCTTCTGGTATCGTGTCAGCCATTGGACGAATCAAGGATACTAGGTGGCCCAGACCCCCTACAAACCGATCCAGCTCAAAGGAATCCAAATCAATGAGCAAATACCATGGAACCCATGGTCACAAAACCGAAAACTGTAGACAGTTGAGAGAGGAGGTAGCTCATTTATTCAAGGAGGGTCACCTTCGAGAGTTATTGAGTGACCGAGTTAAAAATCACTTCAAAGACTGGGATGCAAACAGGAAAAAAGAATAGGAAGAACTGCAACACGTGACTCATATGATCGTTGGTGGGGTTGATGTTCCTCAGGTCCTAATAGTCAAACGCACTATGGTGACAATCACAAGGGAGAAACGTACTCGGGATTACTTACCAGAGGATATCTTATCTTTCAACGATGAGGACGCAGAAGGAATCGAACAACCTCACAACGACGCACTGGTAATATCTATCCTTATGAATAAAATTCAAGTTAAACGTGTGTTGGTTGATCCAGGTAGCTCGGCAAACATCATTCGATCGAAGGTCGTAGAGCAGCTCGGCCTTCAGGATCAAATCGTACCTGCAGCTCGAGTGCTCAACGCTTTTATCATGGCAAGTGAAACCACCAAAGAGAAAATCATGTTGCCAGTAAATGTGGTCGGAACTATCCAGGAAACAAAGTTCCATGTAATCGAAGGTGATATGAGATAAAACGCGCTGCTCGGGAGAGCTTGGATCCATAATATGAGGGAAGTACCTTCAAGGCTTCATCACGTATTGAAATTCCCAACACCGGAAGGAATCAAAACAGTGTACGACGAACAACCAACAGCCAAAGAGATGTTTGCAATTGATGAGGTAATACCAGTATCGACACTAACATCAACCAAGGGACCAGAATCAAAGGAAAAGCAGGAAGTCAAATAGCAACCACAGTCACCGGCTTCTACCAGATCAGAACAACAAGAAAC
The DNA here is from genome assembly GCF_001879085.1 of Nicotiana attenuata. Lineage (NCBI taxonomy): Eukaryota > Viridiplantae > Streptophyta > Magnoliopsida > Solanales > Solanaceae > Nicotiana > Nicotiana attenuata. The sequence goes on from NW_017671409.1 coordinate 77,403, forward strand.
TCTTGAGGATGATGATTATATGATACCTCGAACCTTCGTGATCCCCGATGATTCTGATACCACGAAGTCAATGGTCGAGCAGCTGGAACAAGTCATACTGATCGAGCATCTGCCCGATCGAAAGGTATACCTGGAGACGGATTTAACTCCCGAGCTCAGGGAAAAACTTGTTAAATTCCTTATTAAAATATGAATTGTTTTGCTTGGTCCCACCTTGACATGACAGGGATCCTACCGGAGATCACCACTCATCGATTGAGTTTGGACCCCAAAGTTTAGACCGGTAAAGCAAAAGAGAAGGCTACAGTCCGAGGTAAAGCATGCATTCATCAAGGACGAGGTAACCAAACTTCTCAAAATAGGATCCATCCGGGAAGTAAAATATCCTGAGTGGTTAGCAAATGTAGTTGTAGTCCCTAAGAAGGGGAATAAACTTAGAATGTGCGTAGACTACAAAGACTTAAACAAAGCATGCCCTAAGGACTCTTTTCCTCTGCAGAATATCGATCGCATGATTGATGCCACGGCCGGCCATGAGATCCTCAGCTTTCTCGATGCCTACTCTGGGTACAACGAAATACAAATGAACCCGCAAGGTCAGGAAAAGACTTCATTTATCACTAAGTACAGTACTTATTGCTATAATGTAATGCCGTTTGGGCTTAAAAATGCTGGTGCTACTTATCAACGCTTAGTAAACTGAAAGTTAGATGAATAAATAGGTAAATCAATGGAAGTTTATATTTATGACATGCTAGTTAAGTCCCTGCGCACACAGGACCATTTGACACATTTGCAGGAAACCTTCGACGTGTTGAGAAAATACAACATGAAGCTCAACCCCGCAAAATGTGCATTCGGGGCAGGTTCAGGTAAGTTCCTCAGCTTTATGCTGTCAAATCGGGGAACTGAGATCAACCCTGATAAAATCAAGGCAATCGAACACATCATAGTCGTGTACATCATTAAGGCTGTACAAAGATTAACAGGGCGAATAGCTGCATTAGATCGGTTCATCTCGAGGTCTTCAGATCGAGGTCATAGGTTCTTCTCACTACTCAAAAAGAAGAACAACTTCACTTGGACTCCGGAATGCCAACGAGCATTGGAAGAATTAAAGCGATATCTTTCGAGCCCACTATTGCTTCATACTCCGAAAGCGGATGAGCAACTCTACTTATATTTAGCAGTTTCGGAAGTTACGGAAAGTGGTGTCCTAGTTCGAGAAGAGAAAGGTATGCAATTTCCTATTTACTATGTTAGCCGAACTTTAGGTGAAGCCGAGACCTGGTACCCACACTTAGAAGAATTAGAGCTTGCTCTAATAAGTGCCTCTAGGAAGTTAAAACAGTATTTTCAATGTCACCTAATTTGTGTTGTAACCACTTACCCCCTTCGCAACATTTTGCACAAGCCCGAACTCTCGGGCCGACTGGCCAAATGGGCCGTCGAAATTAGTGGGTACGATATCGAGTATCAACCCTAAACGACCATCAAGTCTCAAATCTTGGCAGACTTTGTGGCCAATTTTATGCCAGCCCTCGTACCCGAAGTCGAAAAGGAACTATTGCTAAAATCGGGTACATCCTCGGGGTGTGGATCCTTTTCATAGATGGTGCTTCAAATGTGAAGGGGTCCGGGCTAGGCATCATTTTGAAGCCACCCACAAGAAATACAATTAGAAAATCTATCAAAGCCCCTAAGTTGACTAACAATAAGGCCGAGTATGAGGCCATGAATGCAGGTCTCGAGCTGGCTAAAAGTTTGGGAGCAGAGGTCATAGAGGCCAAGTGCGATTCCCAACTCGTGTTTAACCAAGTCAACAAAACCTTCGAGGTTCGAGAAGATCGAATGCAGAGGTACTTGGACAAATTGCAGGTAACCTTACACCGGTTTAAAGAATGGACCCTACAACATGTACCTCGAGAGCAAAATGGTGAGGCCGGTGCCCTTGCAAATTTGGGGTCATCAGTTGAAGATAATGAAATTAGCTTGGGGACTGTCATACAACTTTTAAAATCGATAGTCGAAGGAGGCCATGCCGAAATAAACTCCACAAGCCTAACTTGGGATTGGAGGAACAAATATATCGATTATCTGAAGAATGGGAAGCTTCCGTCGGACCCTAAGGAATCGAGGACTTTGTGAAAGAAAGCTCCACAATTCACATTGGTTGAAGATTGGACATTTTACAGAAGGATGTTCGACGGGCCGTTATCAGTATGCTTGGGTCCAGGAGACACCGACTACGTCCTACGAGAAATTCACGAGGGTACTTGCGGGAAACATTCCTGTGCCGAGTCAGTGGTTCACAAAGTCATCAGAGTAGGGTATTATTGGGACAGTATGGAAAAAGATACTAAGGAGTTTGTTCAAAAATGCGACAAATGCCAAAGACATGCACCAATGATCCACCAGTCCGTGGAGCAGCTTCATTTAGTCTTGTCCCTGTGTCTGTTCATGAAATGGGGGATGGATATCGTCGGCCCTCTGCCATCGGCCCCAGGTAAATCTAAGTTCATTTTTTTTATGACTAACAATTTCTCTAAGTGGGTTGAAGCACAGGACTTCGGGAAAGTTAGAAAAAAAAGAAGTCATAGACTTCATTTGGTATCACATCATATACTGATTCGGGATACCCGCCGAGATAGTGTGCGACAACAGGAAACAATTCGTTGACAGCAAAATAACAAAGTTCCTCGAAGATCACAAGATAAAAAGGATCCTATCGATGCCAAATCATCCTAGTGGGAACGGACGTGCCGAATCAACAAACAAGACCATCATTCAGAACCTAAAGAAAAGGTTGAATGACACTAAGGGGAAATGGAGAGAATTTTTGTCCGAAGTCCTTTGGGCGTATCGAACAACGTCAAAATCTAGTATGGGGGCAACACCATTCTCCTTAGTATATAGCGTCGAAGCCCTGATCCCCGTCAAGGTCGGGGAACCCAGCGTCAGGTTTTGGTAGATGACACAAGAATCAAATCACGAGGCTATGAACACGAGACTCGAATTTCTAGATGAAAAAGGGAAGTCGCCCTCGTTCGAATGGCCGCCCAAAAATAGCGAATCGAAAGATATTATGATCGAAGAGCCAATCTTCGACACTTCAAAATAGGGGACTTAGTTATGAGAAAAGTCACCCTCAACACTTGAGATTCAAACGAGCGGAAACTCGACCCAAATTGGGAAGGACCATATCAGGTCCTCGGTGTTATTGGAAATGGATCTTACAAAGTTGCCACGATGAACGGCGAACAATTGACAAATAATTGGAACATATCACTCCTCAAACGATACTACTGCTAAGGTACGATTCTGTCCCTTTTTCATTTAAATTTGATACTAACTTATTACAGGTGTTCGATCGAAGACATCGGGGAATTCTTAAACACAAAGACCTCAGGTTTTAAAGCACGCGTTGCACTCTTTTTTCCCTTAGATCGGTTTTTGTCCTAAATGGGTCTTTCCGGCGAGGTGTTTAACAAGGCAACAATTATTTGTGCTACTAGGGGATAATTCAACAGTATCCGAGTCTTTGTTACAATCAACCTCGAATACTTGGGGGCATCACCCTCGGATGTTATGTTTTCAAGGAAGATGCTTCGTGTCAACAGGCTCTCGATAGGAAAATTTTGTAAAGGGCCAAACGGTCAAATGAACCGTGCCCATTTAGATTGCCCGAGCCCTAGTGATAAAACATATACGCATGAATGATCTATTGAAAGAAGTACCTTTTCCTTATCAGATGTTCCATGCCTTAGTGAAATTGCTACTTTACAATTTCGTACTTACGATATATTACGGAAACCGGCTCAAGAGTCAATCGCAACTAAAGCTCGAGCAATTAACCCCGTAATCGGGGACTACCATCCCAAAATCGACATGCTCGAATTATTAAACTTCGAAATCTTAAGACCTTAGAAAGGCAATCCTCAATTTTATAGGCCACGACCACCCGACTCGGGTACTGATACTTCGAACAAGTTTGAAGAATAATCGAGAAACAAGGCCAATGGACAAATATCAAGTTAAAGGCTACGGCCAAACTAATACGGTTCGGAGACGTCCGAATTATGTAATCCAACTGGCCTTCAAATATTTTCATAAAACCGGTTAGAAAAGGCTACCCTCGGCAAAGTTACAAAGGGTTTTGATAACATCAACCCTCAAAAAGCTTAAGAGGTACCAAATTGTTCGAACTCTCGAACAAACTTATGCTAAGGCATAACAACTTTCTATATGACTTATCCTAAGGCATAACAACTTTCTATATGATTAAAACTTTTTAAGCCAAAAAAGGGAAAAAGCCACTCTTTTGAGGCCATATCGGCCCGATTCAAGAGCCTAAGGGCCATTACATTGTTGAGTTCGAGGACCCACCCTCGCTTGACCGAAACCTAAGGGTTTTTTCTACTTCGAGCTCGAGAAAGTACTCACTCGATTATAGAGACTATAACAATCCGATTTCAACAAAATTTTGCAAGGCAACGAAGTGAGTCAAAATTCTCACAAGACCTAAAGTATATCAAAATTATCATAAGACGAAAGCAAAATAGAGTTTTCATGAAATGAAATCAAAGACAAATCGAAAAGAAAAGGGATCTTTCATATATACAAAAGTATCTACAAAGACCACTTAGGGTCTTACACAAAAAATCCAAAAGAAAAAACAATTCTAAGTGCCTAATCTTCCCGGGGAGCTTCATCTACCTTTTCTCCACTCTCGGATCCGCTCGCGCTACCGGAGTCATCATCATCAGAGAGCAAAGCTTTGGCTTCAGCCTCTAGTACTTTCGCGTTCTCGATATCGAAAGTAAGGTCAAAACCACGAGCATGAATCTCTTCGAGAGTTTCTCTCCGAGACTGGCATTTGGCATGCTCGGCAACGCAGAACGATCGAACCTGAGTAGCATCGGAAATTTCCTTTGCCCATGCATGAGCGGCTTTAGTATCAACTCGGTAGACGACCACGATCGCCTCCACATCGGTCTTTACTCTTTCTGCCTCAGATGTTCCTTTTCTTTCTCAGCGACTAACCGAACCTTGAGCTCCTCAATTTTCTTGGCTCGGTCCAAGCTCTCCTCCATTGTGCTTTGGAGTTGACGTTCGGTTGAAGATAGCTGGGCCCGAGCAGTGTCTTTCTCCGAGGCAAGGCGGTCCATGTTTTGCTTCCACCCCAAGGTCTCTTCCTCCTTCATCTTGGCCTCCTCACAAAGTTGTCGATCTTTTTGGCCTTCTACTGAACCTGTAAGATTGAAGTGTTAGTCGTCGTATTCAGATTAATAAAATGAGCTTCCAAAAAATCGCATTACCTGCTCAATCAAGTCGGTTTGCCCTTTATGAGTTGTTGCCAATTCAGCTCTATGGCCCTTGATTCCTTTTGCTCAATGAGGAGTTTTATGGCATCTCTCTCCTCCGTAAGCTTTTTGAGATCGGCATCACACCGGTCCAACTCTGCCCGGGATTTAGAAAACGCTTCTCGATAAAGCGTCAAAGCCTATGAAGAAAGATAGGAAATCAGACAAGAAGAAATAAAGACATATAATATTAACAAAGGGAGCTAAGGCTCACCTGACTTAGAAGTCGATGGGCTTCATCAAAGATACTCGATGCATCACCCAGATCGGAAGTCTCTTCTACCCCTATGAAGCATCCACGAAAAAGGTCTTCCCCTTCGTGGGACGTTCCCACATCGGGGTCCCGATGTCTTGGGCTTCCTGAATTTGCCCATCGAAAAATGTTGGGAGGGGCGAATCGCTAATGTCTATTGCCCCAAGCGAGTCACTTGGGATGTTCTCTTCGTTTTGAAGGGCCTCAAAACTGGCCCCTCTAGGTACAACCACCGGTTGCCCATCATGGAAGGAGGCATCCTCAGCCTCTGATGACTTGGGGACTTTTCTTGGGCCACCTTCTGAGATACCCTCGGTCTGAGGTTGAACCTCTTCCGTCATCGCTGGCTCGCCGACCTTTGGGACCTCAGTGCTCCTCTTTCGAGCCACTAACTCGCAGGTGGCATCTTTATTCTCCTCTGCTTCATCTCGTAGCTGCTGAACTAAACTTTTAGACAGGTCGGCGGCATATTGCTTTGACTTGCGAGCTTGTTCTTTTTAGGATTTGGAGTATCGAAAGGCGAGACTCTTTTCCTCTTCTTAGCCGGCTTCGGGGCCTCCTCTTCCCCATGTCTGGGCGGCCTCATGATAGCATTATCTCCGAGACCTGAATGGAAGGAAATCAAGTAAAGGAGAAATATTTCAGAGAAGGGAATCAAACACGGATAGAGAAGCTTGCCGTGATTTTTGGCCTCCCATCACCCTTTTGCCAAATTGCGCCACGAGCGCTCAGCGTACAAAGAGGTTGAGGCCAGCTTCCGAACCTAGCCTTCAAGGTTTGGGATTGCATCGGGCACCCAAGAAACCACTGCATCATTGGAAAGGATGTCATACGAAAAGGCGAAAGAAACAAAACGGTAAACAGAAGCTATAGGTGGGTTTGTACTTACGCTTCATGTTCCACTCTTTAGTGAATGGCATCTTCTCAGCCGGAATTATGTTGAAAGTCCTCACTCGAACAAACTGGCCCATCCATCCTCGGTCCTTGTCCTCATCTACGCCCGAGAACAACACCTTGGTGGCCCGACGTTGAAGCCTTATTAATCCGCTTCGATAGAGACGAAAGCTGTACATTCTATGAGATGGTCGAGGGTAAAAGGCATCCCTTGACTTTGCTCACGAAGAATCGAAGCAAAATAACAATGTGCCAGAAGGAAGGATGGATCTGGCCCAGGGTTATTTGGTATTGGCGGCAGAAATCGAGGATAATGGGGTTTACGGGACCCAGCGTAAAAGGGTAAGTGTAAACACTCAAGAACCCTTTCACGTGAGTGGTGATGTCCTTTTCAGGGGTCGGAATCACCACCTCTTCGCCTTCCCAAGGCCAATCTTTTTTCACCTGCTTCAAGTCACCCTCAGTTATCGAGCATATATATCTCGACATCGGCTCACATCAGCCAGGGATCGATGAGGGTTTCTCGATCTTGAAATCGGAAGTGAGATCGCACACCCCGGGAATGCACTCCTCAATGCGTGGCTCCACCGGTGTTTTATCACTGGCCGGCCGCGATGAAGAAGCTTTCTCCTTTTGAGGAATGGTTTTGGATGTTTTTGCCATTTTGGTATAGATTCAGAGAAAGAGGAAGATGAGATTTATAGTTTTGAAGAAATATTGGTATTGAGGCCTAGAATTTGTGCGAGAACGGAAGGGCTAAATGAGATGTGAAGAGCTTCGGGGACATGCAGAAAAACTTGAAAAACTCATAAGGATTTTGAAGATTAGTACAAGAAAATTTCAATGTAAAGTTTAAAGAAGTAAGAAGAAGACATATTTAAGGATTTATAGCAATGGTTCAAGGGCACTAGTGTCACGCCCCAACATCCGAGGAGCGCGGCCGACGCTCAACCGAGTAAACCCGACCGAGCAAGCCTGTTAGGTCTCATTCTACCCAAACTAATTCATGAATAAATAGGAGATGGACTCCATTAATCAAATTCTATAAACATATCATTGACGATTTCCATTTCATTTTCATTAGCAACTCCATTCATCATTTTAAAGGTATTACAAGTTTTATACATCATTGTCAAACATCAATATTTCTATTTTAAATTCCAATACCCGACACTACCCACAACCTGTCTACGGAGCCTCTAAATACAACTGAAGAATAATATGAAAATGCCGGCAACAAGGCTCTGGCTATACCTTACACAAATACCAAAATAAGACTCCGGGAAGAAAAGTGGCATGAGCCACGCAGGGGCCCCGAGAGGAAAGGGGCTCACCAATACAGCTGATGGAAAGTGGAGGAGGTGCTACTGTTGGTGGACTGGAGTACCTGCTATAGAACCACCTACAATCATAACAAGAATGTAGCGCCCCCGGCAAAAGGGACGTCAGTACATTTGAATTGTACTGGTATGTATGAATAAACTTTACCCCAAGTAAAATCAAACAATACACAAGTAACGAACAGTAATAGAATCAACGATCAAATGCACATGAAAGGAACAACCAAAGTCAAACAAGTTTCACAATCTCTCCTTTTTCCCTTTCAACATCATTTCATCACATCAATGATTTCACAACTTTCACATATGTTCATTTCAATAGTGATTTCGATCACTTTTCCACCCTTATTACCTCGGCCACCCTTATTACCTCGGCCACCCTTATCACCACAACCCACACCTTATTACTTCGTGTTACGGCGCGCAACCCGATCTCACCGAAACAATCACAATTCACACAACAACAACAGCAATTCACAAAGAATTTTCATAACCATCAATACCATTTCCATCATATACAACAGCTCGCATACAATTTAAGTTACAACGATAATTGCCCACGACAAGTCACATATGATATTACCACAGTTGTTACAATTGCATCAATTACGATTTCTTTCCATCATTTGTTACACAACTTTTACCACATAAGCACATTCACACACACACACACTTGGGTTGTTGCCATTTACTTACACAATTATATCGGGAGACTTAACCAACAACGTTCAAGGCATATTAATCACAAGAATTCACAATTGGTCCACATAGGTAACACATACCAAATACTCATACACCAAACAGGGTGACTTTACAAAGGTTAAAGTTAGTCATACATACACATTCCCACATTTGAACACATTAACATTCTTTCATTCGTTAACACATACTTCCATGTCGGCATCCTCAAGCATTTACAAACTTTGCACATAATAAGGTAGGTACATCAAATCACTTCTCACAATCACATATAACTTGGTGGTGTGGAAATCAACTAAGACAATCAATACACATATTTTCATACAAGGTACACATACCGTATGCTCGTCACAACAAAGGGATTCTACAAGAGTTAAAGTTAGCCATACATACCTCAATTTCGCCCCTTAATGATACTAAAATGATCCAATACACTTAAGCAACTTCAATCTACAATACAACATTCAATGGGGCCAATATTAGTAACAAATTCCATAACTTATGTCATTTAGGCATATTATCAAACACCTTGTAGGTATAAATCTTTTCATCTCATAACCATAGTATTAGTCCATCCATCTATCACCATTAACTAACAATTTATTCCACCATCATTCCTAACCAATTTATAATCTTCCAACAACATATGTATGATCACCCATTCATACCCAACCAATAATTTATATCAAATAATCACCCTTTCAGTCTCTACAATAATTATGTATTTATATTGGGAACTTATGGCTTCCCATCACTACACCAAGAGTTCCAACGCTTAATTCATACTCATATTCCCGTAATATATCCATATATGTAAGTCTAAGGGTTAAAGATTACCTCTTGTAGGCCAAATATTGAAAGACAACTTTTGAGATGTTCTTGAGATTTTGAAGAAATCCTACGAAATCCAATCAAAACCCTGATTTAACTAGTGATTGAGAGGTGAAATCACCATGAAAACACACTTATAAACTCACCTTACATGTGTGATTGGATACCTTAGTCGGATTGGGGATGGAGAGGATGCCCTAGGCTTGAGAAATGACTTAAATCCTCTCATTTCCCGTCCTTAGGTATATTTAGAGGTCTGCTACTAGCGCGCCCACGCTAAGGCCGCGCTAAGGAGGCGGAATACTTCCCAATATGCGCGGCCGCGCTAAGACCGCGCTTCGACACTTGCCCAGTAAAATGGTTGTAACTTTCTGTATACATCTCCAAATGACGAACGGTTTGGTGCGTTGGAACTAGACTCAAAGAGCTTTAATTTGATAGGTTGTGCATCCCACAACTCCTTATATACACGTATATATGCTCGTCCAAAGTGAGGTCTTGTGCGTATTCATTTGAAATCTTAGCCTATTATGAAATTTTCCAACTTGGCTTAGACTTAGGCTTCCCTTTGGACCTCACATCACTTATTACATGACTCATACACTTATTCACCACATCCAAGTCATTTGCATCATATTTAAAGTAAAAAAAATATTACAATTAGTCTACCTGGCACCCCGAAATCCTATATCGCCTAGCAAAATTTTTTTCCGGAGCCTTACATTCTCCCCCGCTTAGGATCATTTATCCTCGAATGAGAGGTAGAGCCTGACCCAAACACCCAACATAACATATTTCTTTTCTATCCTACCTCAAGTCCCTAAATTTTGACTAACTCCCAAATTTTTCAGAAATTTCGCCAGAGTTTCCTTTGTAATTAGGCCTATCTACCTGTCAGAGAGCCCCCGAAACATATTTCCAAGTACCATTACACAGTTTCTGTTATCCCTACAACTGGTATACAATTCATTACCTCAACAACTTGTACATATTCATACACTTTAAACAACTTACACGTAGTTCATTCTCTTTACACCACAAATTGCACATGGTTCAACCAATGTCATTTACTTGCACACAACTGGGTCACTTCAATGAGCCCCATACAATTCAATCACTTTAACATGCCAAGAATGCTTCAATTAATCATTACCAATCTACACTATCATTAATCATTTACCTACCACATAAGTTTCTCAAAATTTTCATTTACTTCAAGGGTTGCACATTACCCAAATAGCAACAACATTTGCAATTTGGCACACATAGGGAAGTTACAACAGTAAGGCAATTTGGAAAAATGAGGTGCCTTTGCTCAAATCTGAACACTACCTCAAATTGCTTAAAGACAACCGTTCGCACGATCACTACTAGACTTGTTCAAACAGATGGGGATATTTTTCTTTCATTTTATTTTCCGCTTCCCACGTGGCTTCCTCGACTCGTTGACTTCGCCATAATACTTTAACTGAAGCGACTTCCTTGTTTCTCAATTTACGGACTTGCCTATCAAGAATAGCAACCGGAATTTCTTCATACGATAACTCTTCATTAACCTCGATAGTCTCAACTGGCACGATGGTGGATGGATCTCCAACCACTTTCTTTAGCATAGATATATGAAAATACAAATTTATAAGGAACAATCATGGGGAAACATCATACTCCTAGTGCGACCTAATGGGAAATGCGCTTACGTACCCTTCATTATCAATTCACATAACATCTACATGGGAAATTTTTTGAGAATAACCAGTTCACCCTCCTAAATTCTAAATCTCTACTCGAACACCCATGCTAAACGTTGATGACCTTCGATGATTACATTAAGATGCGCTATCATAAACTGGCCATAAAACTACCTATCGAACATATGCGATCACACGGGGATGATCCCCATTTGACATGTTTGAACCTTCAATACCTAATAAATTTAATTCAATGAGGAACACAGAGTTCGAGATTGTGTTGGAGTTATCCAGGAATTCATTAATGCGCTGAGTAGAGTACTTTCTGAGGTTATATGCTAAGGGCCATGAAAGTTACAACTAACAATGCTGACATGGTTAATTACTGTGACGACGTCAATTATTACACAAATGAGGCATAGGGGTAAGTAGTACATTGGCAATAGGAATCATCAAGGAGGAATATTCAAGTACATGACCCAGTCGTTTCCTAGAGTGAAGGGAAAATCAGTTCATACTCCGGTACCTTGAATGCGATATAGGATTCAAAATATATGGAGTGGAATTACACTCCTGACGTTAGCTGACACAAGAAATCTATGCCATAAGCCCATGAGGATGAAAATGAAGTTAAAATACTTATGAGATTATCATAACTCAAACAGCTTAACCCTCCTTGACACTTGACCCTATATGAGAGAACTAAAGGTACGACAACTTGTCTTCCAAATCAATATGCTCATGATATGTCCAAAAATCTCAAGGCACCGAATCTCCCCCTTTCATGAGTAGAACCACATAGCTAAGACATCTAAATGTTGGGATGAAATCATGTATTGGTTAGAGGCATTCTAATGGTTAATTATGATGCTTCGGGGAGAAAGATAAATGACATCCTATTCACCCAAGGAGGTGTAATACCAAGGGTAGCAAAACTCCCCTCACATGAAAATGATATAGTCAATTATTCTAGAAGTCGAGTGAGAAGAAGGCCACGTAACCCATCTAATCCGACCCATTTAAGACTTTGGAAAAAAAAAGGACGCACTTTGGTTTGAAATCGGGGCAATTTCAGCCTGAGCTTAAAGGAAAATCATTAATTTTGAAACCCATGAGACAAGCCCTCGTTGTCCTAGAAAATCGATAACAATGGCGAGAAAGTACTTAAAACCATTACGAGTTGGTATAAAATCAAGGCCTCAACGTGCCCACATGGATAAGTTTGGAAGGAATGAGACGTCTTAATGTATTTATCGGGGGAAAAGTAACCTAGGTTATCTAGTCACATGGACAAGTGGAGCAGGTAGATGATTGTTTAGGAGAACATCTCATAAGGAGTGCGGGCAATATCTTTTTATCCTAACAAAAGGAACATGTCCCCATCCTTAATGTTATAAGACTTCCCCTTTGATGCCATGAAACATAAACGAATTTTACGATGAGAGTTATCAGATGAAATAGATAGTAGTGTAGCAAAACTAATGAGCACCACTTGGAACCAACGAGCTTAAACCAAGTTGAAGACATTAGAAGTCTGTAGGAAAGGAGAGATATTCCCACTCTCGGGGCGCTTGTAGAGTACATAAAAGAAAATTGAGACGAATTTAATTGAATCATATAGTTGGATAACTAGTCGAGATGTTGAGATAATATCGCATTGAAGATTACGGGTGAACGACACATGATGCAAGACAAATGAAAGAAAGTGAGAGAGCCTTATGGAAGTAACCTTTACGTTGTAACATGTAACCACTAGGAATGGTGGTAGTATAAAGCAATTACGAGAAGCTACAGTTCTGAAAGAAGATCTCTGTATGAAGTCACGTGATGTATAGCTCTAGAATTCAAAATAATCCAATTATATGTAGCAACTCAACTTCATAATGAAGCACTACAACACACTTTTACACAACCAGCTATTACAAACCACATTGGGAGATGCTATAAGACTTTGCTATAAGACTTGACTGAGAGAAAGGTTTTGACATGTGAATGTGTTACTAGGTGTATTTCTCCTTGGCCAACCCGAAACCAAAAGGCGAGACTTAGACTGATAAGCAGGTCGTTGGACTAGCACAAGTGTAGATAATCCATTATCGGAAAGAGATCATTCAATTTCAGTAATTGCGGCATGCTATCAACCCTTGATGAACTTGAAGTGATATGAGAACCCAATGAGATAGTATAGAATAATCATGGAGGGTTTGCAGATGTTCATAATGATTTCTTCATGGATTTTGACTTGAGAACTACCCAGATGCTAATGAAATACAGAAGAACATGAGAAACAGGCGTTGTGCTATAATAACCCCCAAAGGTGTGCTTGGTCCTGACGGAGAGCCTAGTAAGGGTCCTTACGAGACAGAAAGTGTTACACTGACTCATAGAAGCATATGTTCTCTCATGGTTATCGAACAAGTGTGGGGAAACTAGCACAATGAATTTACTAACTAAAGAACACAATGAACACATGTTATGGAGATGTAAAGAGAAAGTAAACATTTGTTATGAGCTGGACATGCTTCTGCTATATTAACTCCCAACTTCAATATACGACCATGCCACGAGCAACCACAATACTAGGACAAAGTGAGCTACTTACCGCGGGATGTCCCAAGTGGACACGAAAGTTATGGCAACACAAGATCTTCCTATGACGTGGATGTGAGGATCTCAATTTTTAGAGAGACTTTATGCACACGGTGACCATTTCGATTGACATGCACTCATGTGAGGTGTTAAGGTATGCTCTTATGTCACTAGGCAGTGAGAAGCTTTCATGATGATATTCGCAAGAGAGTAGATTGACTGTTCAAACCATATAAGCCATATACACAACTGAGTAAAAGAGTGACTCGAGAAGGATCGCAACCTGGGATGCTTTGAATGGAACTTGACACCACAAAGGTAAACTTTACGACGGTGCATGTATAGGCACAAGCGAGTAGATTTTGTCCATTTAAATGAAAAGATTATGTAAGGAATTCATCGGATATAGTCCCTTGGTGAGAATTTAGGAAAAGCAAGTGGGAAGTATCAATCCTAGAGTTATAACTCAATTCAAGGGCATAATTATAGAACTTAATTCCACAAGAATGTAAATAAGAGAATTCATAATAGAGTGGATTCACGAATAGTGCGTCTCATTCAAAGAGTCGATACACGCAATGTTTTGTCATTCAACATCTTGTTAAGACCATGTTTATGAGGACTCTTCAATATGGATGTACATATACAATGAGTAAAAAATTTCATTTGACTCACTTAATGACGTTAGGTTGATAGGGAAATAGCTTAATCGATACCCCTCGACTCCATATCCCTAACGTACGTAGGTAACATACTGATATACTACACGATCTGATGGTGCAGAGACATCAATAGGGACAAGGACACTCCCCCTCTTGGCGATATGTTTTACCAATCCATCCACAGCTCAATACATTCTCCTAACAAGTCCTTGGGCAATCCACTCGGACTCAATGGTGGGATCAATCCCTCCTTACATGCTTCAAATTCGTGGATTATGGTATCAAGGTTACCAATCTTGACAATAAGACTTAGAGAGGAAATCAGCTCCCTAACTTGAGCTCTATCGCACGATTGGAGTATCAAAGAAGGGTGAAATTCCTAAATGTCCGAATAGCCTCCAACTTATAGATGTGGTCGAATACACACCGATAAGAAGGACTCTACTAGACACGGCTCCGAGACATCCTAGGACACTTTAAAACCTTAGGCTCTGATATCAAGTTTGTCACGTCCCAACATCCGAGGAGCGCGACCGGCGCTCAACCGAGTAAACCCGACCGAGCAAGCCTGTTAGGTCTCATTCTACCCAAACTAATTCATGAATAAATAGGAGATGGACTCCATTAATCAAATTCTATAAACATATCATTGACGATTTCCATTTCATTTTCATTAGCAACTCCATTCACCATTTTAAAAGTATTACAAGTTTTATACATCATTGCCAAACATCAATATTTCTATTTTAAATTCCAATACCCGACACTACCCACTACCTGTCTATGGAGCCTCTAAATACAACTGAAGAATAATATGAAAATGCCGGCAACAAGGCTCTGGCTATACCTTACACAAATACCAAAATAAGACTCCGGGAAGAAAAGCGGCATGAGCCACGCAGGGGCCCCGAGAGGAAAGGGGCTCACCAATACAGCTGATGGAAAGTGGAGGAGGTGATACTATCGGTGGACTGGAGCACCTGCTATAGAACCACCTACAATCATAACAAGAATGTAGCGCCCCCGGCAAAAGGGACGTCAGTACATTTGAATTGTACTGGTATGTATGAACAAACTTTACCCCAAGAAAAATCAAACAATACACAAGTAACGAACAGTAATAGAATCAACGATCAAATGCACATGAAAGGAACAACCAAAGTCAAACAAGTTTCACAATCTCTCCTTTTTCCCTTTGAACATCATTTCATCACATCAATGATTTCACAACTTTCACATATGTTCATTTCAATAGTGATTTCGATCACTTTTCCACCCTTATTACCTCGGCCACCCTTATTACCTCGGCCACCCTTATCACCACAACCCACACCTTATTACTTCGTGTTGCGGCGCGCAACCCGATCCCACCGAAACAATCACAATTCACACAACAACAACAACAATTCACAAAGAATTTTCATAACCATCAATACCAGTTGTTTCAATTGCATCAATTACGATTTCTTTCCATCATTTGTTACACAGCTTTTACCACATAAGCACATTCACACACACACACACTTGGGTTGTTGCCATTTACTTACACCATTATATCGGGAGACTTAACCAACAACGTTCAAGGCATATTAATCACAAGAATTCACAATTGGTCCACATAGGTAACACATACCAAATACTCATACACCAAATAGGGTGACTTTACAAAGGTTAAAGTTAGCCATACATACACATTCCCACATTTGGACACATTAACATTCTTTCATTCGTTAACACATACTTCCATGTCGGCATCCTCAAGCATTTACAAACTTTGCACATAATAAGGTAGGCACATCAAATCACTTCTCACAATCACATATAACTTGGTGGTGTGGAAATCAACTAAGACAATCAATACACATATTTTCATACAAGGTACACATACCGTATGCTCGTCACAACAAAGGGATTCTACAAGAGTTAAAGTTAGCCATACATACCTCAATTTCGCCCCTTAATGATACTAAAATGATCCAATACACTTAAGCAACTTCAATCTACAATACAACATTCAATGGGGCCAATATTAGTAACAAATTCCATAACTTATGCCATTTAGGCATATTATCAAACAGCTTGTAGGTATAAATCTTTTCATCTCATAACCATAGTATTAGTTCATCCATCTATCACCATTAACTAACAATTTATTCCACCATCATTCCTAACCAATTTATAATCTTCCAACAACATATGTATGATCACCCATTCATACCCTCCAACAATTTATATCAAATAATCACCCTTTCAATCTCTACAATAATTATGTATTTATATTGGGAACTTATGGCTTCCCATCACTACACCAAGAGTTCCAACACTTAATTCATACTCATATTCCCGTAATATATCCATATATGTAAGTTTAAGGGTAAAAGATTACCTCTTGTAGGCCAAATCTTGAAAGACAACTTTTGGGATGTTCTTGAGATTTTGAAGAAATCCTATGAAATCCAATCAAAACCCTGATTTAACTAGTGATTGAGAGGTGAAATCACCATGAAAACACACTTAAAAACTCACCTTAGGTGTGTGATTGGATAGCTTAGTCGGATCGGGGATGGAGAGGATGCCCTAGGCTTGAGAAATGACTTAAATCCTCTCATTTCCCGTCCTTAGGTGTATTTAGAGGTCTGCTACTAGCGCGCTCGCGCTAAGGCCGCGCTAAGGAGGCAGAATACTTCCCAATATGCGCGGCCGCGCTAAGGCCGCGCTTCGACACCTGCCCAGTAAAATGGTTGTAACGTTCTGTATACACCTCCAAATGACGAACGGTTTGGTGCGTTGGAAACTAGACTCAAAGATCTTTAATTTGATAGAACCCACAACTCCTTATATACACGTATATATGCTCGTCCAAAGTGAGGTCTTGTGCGTATTCATTTGAAATCTTAGCCTATTATGAAATTTTCCAACTTGGCTTAGACTTAGGCTTCCCTTTGGACCTCACATCACTTATTACATGACTCATACACTTATTCACCATATCCAATTCATTTGCATCATATTTAAAGCATATAAAATATTACAATTAGTCTACCTGGCACCCCGAAATCCTATATCGCCTAGCAAAATTTTTTTCCGGGGCCTGACAACTAGTGGCTGACCATCAACTAACGCTAATTAATGATCTTGGGAACCGTACCGACGCGACGCTTCATTCGTTTCTGTCACTTACATCACAAGAATGACATCATAATTGGTCGAAGTACAAAATTGAAGGCTCAGATCGTTTCTTCTCACTACACTCTAAGAAACGAGGGGACTATCTGTATACGATTAAAATCGGGCTTGCCCAATTTTGCTATTTAATCGAGACCAGGGGATCACGTCGAGGGTCATCCTCGTAATGGATCGGGCTATAGCACAAGGACGAGGTGTCAAGTTCAGGAATCGAGGTGTCCGTCGAGACCAAGGCGAGCAGCGATCGAGACTAAGTATGACCGACTTCGAGTGAAGTGCAATAACGGAAAGGCGAGATATGCGTAACAGGTCGAAGATCACAGCGGAAATCCCGGAACAGATTAAATCAAGGGCGGTTACTTGTACCAATCATGAAATTTACTTCCGTAATTAGAATTGTACCATAATTAGGATTCCTCTAGTATATAAAGGGGAGTCCTCATCATTTATAAGGACCGGACATCAACGCTGACAAAAGCAATACAATAATCTCTCTTTAATTTACGTTCTCTTGTTCATCAGTTCACTGCTTTTTAATTGTTCTTGCTTTACTATCTCGAGGGTATTCCAACTTGAGGGCTCTGTCCAAACACTGATTTGCTTGACATTATTGTCGATTTCTATTGCTTATATTTACATTTCTCAATTGATATTAAGTGAAATCACTTATCTTAAAACCACATTACAAGTTCAACTATTACTCAATTTTTAGGGTAAACAAAAATTCAGATCTTAATTCTTATTTTGTGATTTTCTTGATTCCATTCATCTAATTTTAAAATACTCGATCGCAATCATCTCGGTCATCTTTAGAAGAATCTTAACCTACATTGCATCGATCTCCTCTTCCATTATTAAATGATTTTTCTTGCTCAAACTAGGAAAAAAGAAGGGGTTGATGCATTTAAGGCCGGTGTAGATGTTTCATGAGTGAATTGAGCATGTGTGTGAGTGTGTGTGTATATATATATGTGTGTGTGTGTGTTAAATTTAAAACTTTGTTGACTGGAGCTCGTCTTCTATATTTGCTAGTGAAATATATATATATAATCAATAAATAAAGTAAAATAGAGGGAGAGTAGGAGAGACACAATGTTTTTATACTGGTTCGTGTACCGATGTAGTATCTATATCCAGTTCCCTTGAGTCACAAGGGTTCTCTTAGATCTTCAAATGATTGTCATTATAGAGTATGCGATTTTTTTTTGTTCACCACCAACGTTGTACAGACAATTCTTCTTTCTTTGACGCAACCTCTTAAGTGTTTTCGTTTCTCTCTATTTTGTATCACACTAATAAACTCAAGAATATATTGTTTGACTAAGAATTAGAAAGGTACAGAAAATTTTGCATATGAAATTTCATAGTTGTTGTTCTGTCTTTGGATCCTTTATATAGCTAAAGCTTTGACTCGAACTTCTTCAGTCAGGAAATCTTTGATCGATATGAGGTAGATTTGAAAGTATTTTCTTTTGAAGGCCGTTTATTATAATAATAACCCAAGGGATGCGTCTGAATCCAGCTAATTTCTTTTACTAGATTCATCATCAAGAGAGTGTTATTGTACTCGATTTCTTTCCATATGAGTTTTTGACTTCTTTCGTCGGACATAGTCATTTGAGACTGATTACAGATTATGCATCTTACTTTAGTAGTTGCCAGCCTTGATTGCTCGATCGCATCTCTTGATTGTAGGGATTTCCTTATTGACGTCCAATCCTCTAACGGGCACAATTTATTTCTTTGTTATGTTGATTGTTTTTTTTCCTTTGATGATCCCTTGATTTCCTCTCTTCCTTGACCTTCTCCTTGTATTAACTTCTACTGACGATTGATCGATCTTCTCTTTTCATATTTACCTGCATAATTGAGATTAAATTAGTAATGTTGTTAAACTCTTTTGTCATAATTAAAACTTTGTAAAATAAGGATTCAACAACCTTCCCTTTTTTGATGATGACAAACAAAAAGAGTTTGATTTTTAGATGGAACTCCCCTGTCTTCATGAGTTTGTTGCTCCCCTGACTTTGTGATGTCTTTTGTTGCTCCCATTGCCTTGTGTGTCTTCAAAGCTCTCTGGTCATTCTCCCCCATTTGACATCAATCAAAAAAAAGAACAACCAAACAGAAACACATATACATAATGAAAATATGCATATAGAACAATTTAAATAAACTAATTATATTAGAGTAACAGCAATAATAACAAACCTAGTGTAATCCCACATAGTAGGGTCTAGGGGGAGGGGAGGGGGGGTAGAGTGTACGCAAACCTTACCTCTACCTTGTGAAGGTAGAGAGACTATTTCCGAAGGACCCCGACTCAAAGAAAAAAAGAAGAAAAAGAATCAGAAATAACAATTGGAACAACAACGCGATAGGTGATATAAAGATAGAATAATCAAAGCAAATGAACTAACAAATAGTAAAAGAAATCTGCAGGAAGATACAGACATACAAGACTAATACTAATGCAATCGGCATGAAAAAGGAGACACGCCCATCTATAGACTAACCTTCTACCCTAATCTCTAACCTCCAGACTCTCCTACAAGGGTCATGCCCTCAGTAAGCTAGAGCTGTGTCATGTCCTACCTAATCAACTCTATCCAAGACTTCTTAGGACTACCTCTACTCTTCTCAACCCCACTACGGCCAACCTCTTTCCCCTCCTCACCGGGCCATCTATGCTCTTCCTCTTGCAGTGCTCGTACCATATCAACCTAGCTTCCCTTATCTTATCCTCCAGGGGGGCCACTCCCACGTTGGCCAGGATATCATCATTCCTAATGTAATCTCAAATAGTATGCCCACACATCCATCTTAACATCCTTATTTCTGCTACTTTCTTCTTCTGAACATGGGTGTTCTTGACAAGACAACACTCGAACATACATTTGGGTCTAGGTGGTACCTTTTTATCATACAGTACCCCGAACGTAAGCCTCCATTTCATCCATCCTGCTCCAAATTGATGTGTGACATCCTCGTCAATCTCACCAGTACTTTGAATTATAGATCCCAGGTACTTAAAACTTTCTTTCTTGGGGATGGCTTGTGACTGCAGCCTCACTTCCATGTGCGCTTCATGAGTCGCATTGCCGAACTTTCATTCCAAGTACTTAGTCATGGTCCTAATCAACTTGAAATCTGTTGACTCTAAGGTCTATCTCCAAATCTCTAGCCTCGTATTAACACCATCTCACGTCTCGTCAATTAGCACTATGTCATCCGCAAATAGAATGCACTACGGTACCTACCCTTGAATGTGCCGCGCCAAAACATACATCGCCATGTCAAATAAAATGAGCTAAGAGCCAATCCCTGATACTAGCATGTCATGATTGGGAAGTTCTCTAAGTCTCCTCCTACTATCCTAACTCGTGTCTTAAATCCATCATATAGATTGTGAATTAGCTAGTGTATGCTACATGCACACCCCTAGCCTCTAAAAATCACCAAAGAACTTTCCTCGGGACTTTATCGTAAGCTTTCTCTAGCTCAATGAACACGATGTGCAGATCCTCCTTCCTTTTCCTTTACTTCTCCATCAGTCTCCTAATAAGGTGAATGACTTAAAGAGTCGATCGCCTCGGTATGAATTCGAACTGGTTCTCAAAAATAGACACATTTTTCTCACCCTAGCTTCCACCACCCTCTCCCAAACTTTCATAGTGTGGCTTAGCAGCTTGATACCCCTAATTAAACTAAAGCATTATAACCAAAAGATTGTCTTATGCACGTATAAGTGCATATCAATTATGTGTTACCAGACCAAGCAAAAGAAATATTGTCTTAACAGAACACTGATTTATGCAACACATAATCAGGGACTTAGTTCCTCCCAAGAAAGTACTTCAGGATGTTGATGACTTTGATGAAAAAATTGTCATAAGAGGTTCCAAGCTCTTTGGAGAACTTGTCTATCTTCTCAGTGACCCGAAAAGCTTGTATCTCTTACTTCGTTGTAGTCTTTAATTGCTTCTTTAGTTTAGCAACATATGTCCCAGTGTCCTTAGTCATTTCCCGAATCTTATCAACTTGTCCTTGAATGTTGTTCAACATGTCCTTTAGTCCTAACTGAATTTACCGCATTGGATCTTGTTTAGTCGAATGTTCAACATTTGATTCTAAAGCTTCATATGTCATGACCCAAGTTCGCCCTCCGTGAACATGTCGTGATGGCACCTAGTCTCTACGACTAGGTAAGCCTAACGATTTGCGGAAAGGAAACAAAATGCGGAAAAACTAAATAAACTGAAGATAGACAATAAAGAAGCGTTTAAGGTGCCGCTCGGCATAAACCAATACAATATCTCAAAAACTGAACAACTCCCAAAACCCAAAAACTCACGAATCACAAGCTATGGATACTACATAGTGTTCTAACTCCGGAATGTCTAAATCAAAAGGAATACAGAAGGGCTATAACTACAAGAGAGAATGGAGAGGGACTCTTCGGTCTGCAGACGCGGCAGATATACCTCGAAGTCTCTGAAGAATCCCCTTGCCTCAAGGATAGTAGTGCCGAGTCGAAGAACCTGGATCTGCACACGAAAAACATATGCAGGAAAGGGCATGAGTACACCACGGCGGTACCCAGTAAGTGCCAAGCCTAACCTCGGTCGAGTAGTGACGAGGAAGGTCAGGGCCCTACCAGTCATATATATATACATAAGGAAAACGAAACAGTATGAAGTAACACAGTATAATAATAAGAATACAACAATTACAATAGAGAGAGAGAGAGCATCACAAAAAGAATACAGCTCAACACAGAGATAGCAACCGGGGATCTACCAGGATACCGTCCTGTAGTCCCCAAATAAAAATATCCAGTGGATCTTTCGGGTGTCGTCCCGTAGTCCAACTCATAGTGCGTGGGGATCTATCGGAATCTCGATCCGTAGTCCCAAATGTAAATACCCAGTACTGGGGGAATCTACCGGGTGCAGTCCCGTAGTTCCATATAACCATGCAGGGGGAATCTACTGGAAATCAATCCATTGTCCCAAATAAACAGGCAAGGGGGATCTATCGAGAAATCACCCGTAGTCCCAAAGTAAACACACGGCAACAACACGAAGAATATTCAATTCAATCCAATTTCATACCAAGGTAAACATGTATTTCTAACCTAGCATGCTGCACATATTTCAGATAAAGTAGTTTGACCAAGTAAAACAATTGAATCATTTATACATGCTTTCCTAAGCTAACAGTAGGCTTAAATTTCAAGTAGTGTAAATAGGGAAGAAATACACAATTATAGTTATTTAATGAAAATCGGATTTTCAACAATTAGCACATGTACGCACTCGTCACCTCACGTACAAGGCATTTCATATATCAACAGTACCAAATCCTAAGGGAAGTTCCCCCACACAAGGTTAGGCAAGCCACTTACCTCGAACCAGCTCAATCAACTCGATACCACGTTCTTGCCATGACTACCCGACTCCAAGTGGCCCAAATCTATTCAAAGTAATTGCATAATATAAATATAACTTTAAGTAACTAATTCAACTAATTAATTCGAAGCTAATACGCGAAATTAGAAAAATCACCCAAAAATGCTCCCCGGGACCACGTCTCGGAATCGGGTAAAATTTATAAATTCAGAATCCTCACACTCTCACGAGTTCATACATACCAAAATTATTCCAATCCGACATCAAAATCTCGATCAAAACCCCAAAATTAGGCCTAAGGACTTTTCCAAATTTTCTCATAATTTCCACCCCAAATTCGAATTTAAAGGATGGAATTAAGCATAAATTCGTGGAAACTAATCAAAACCGAGTAAGAATTACTTAAACACCCAGGTGAAAATCTCTCCAAAAATCGCCAATCCCCGAGCTCCCAAGTTAATTTCCAAGGTTTTGAGTTCCAACCCTCGATTCTGCCCTTTTTCTGACCAGCGAATCCGCTTCTGTGGCCATGGGACCGCACCTGCGTCCTGCTTCTGCGACAAACAGACTGCACCTGCGACTTTTCATTAATGTCCAGCTTCCGCACCTACGATCTCTTGCGGTGACGCTTCTGCGGTAACTGGGCCACATCTGCGACCAACCCCAAATCGCCTCAGACCGCACCTGCGGTCCTCCAACCTCTTCTACGGTGCCGCATCTGCAGTCGTATACACGCAGGTGTGGTTATGACAGGTTCAACCAACTTCGGATTTCTCCTAAGTCCAATTCAACTTCCGTTAAGCACCCGAAACTCACTCGAGGCCCTCGGGACCTCAACCAGACATGCCAACCAATCCTAAAACATCATACGAATTTATTCCAACCCTCGAATCACATCAAACAATGCAAAAACCACAAATCACTCTCCAATCCAAGCCTAAGGATTTCTAAAACTTCAAATTTCCGCTTTCGATCAAAAAGCCTATCAAACCTAGTCCGAATTACCTGAAATTTTGCACACACATCCTAAATGACACAACGGACCTAGTCCAACTTCCGGAATTCCATTCCGACCCCGATATCAAAATCTCACTATTGAACCGGAAACTTAAAAAATTCGACTTTCGGCATTTCAAGCCTAATCAATCTACGGACCTCTGAAA
This sequence comes from Nicotiana attenuata, assembly GCF_001879085.1. Taxonomy (NCBI): domain Eukaryota; kingdom Viridiplantae; phylum Streptophyta; class Magnoliopsida; order Solanales; family Solanaceae; genus Nicotiana; species Nicotiana attenuata. The sequence continues at coordinate 101,482 of NW_017671409.1, forward strand.
CACAATCCGAACACACCCCTAAGCCTGAAATCACCCAACAGAGCAAACAGAACCAATGAAATTCCGTTCCGAGGCCGTCTTCACACTACTCCGACTACGACCCAAATTCTAAGCTTAAACTCTCATTTAGGGATTAAGTGTCCCGAAACACTCCGAATCTCCGAACGGATCCTCCCGACAACTCACAATAGCAGAAATAAGCACGGGGAAAGTAGTTAATAGGAGATCGGGGCATTAATTCTTAAAACGACCGGCCGGGTCGTTACATCATATGCCCCAGCTACTGTTGTGAATGCCTAGACAACTTTCACTTTATTTACCCACATGTCTCTAAATAAGGTGTATCCCATCATAGCAAAAGCAATTTTGTCATAGGTGATGGAAATAATTTTGGGTTGGAAGGGTGATAAGTATACCTTCATGAATTCCAGAATATGAGAGATGAGCAGACCATATGATAAACTGGTAGCAAAGAAGGACACATCCCTAATGCATTCGAACATATACTGAGAATCCACAACAGTTAAGCCTTTTATGCTCCACAAGACAATAAAATACCCCTAGTGGTTAAGGAACTGATCTGGGAAGTAGAGTAGTTGCAATCATATGAGCCAACTCACGATGCTCAAAAATCAAATTTTTAGGCTCAATAGTCAGAAGGATTTTCAAATAACATAGTTTTGGCCTTATCCAGTGACACTTTAAAACCCTTAGGCTACAAACTTCCAACAGAAACATCAAATCCTTGAAATTTTGTAGAGAAGATTTTTTACAAACTGATAAGCATCAAGAATGATGCAAGTGCCCAGAATCATCGATTCCAAATCATCTGTATCATTTTCAAAAAGATTTTCAATAAAAAGCCTAACAACTTCTTCATAAACAGTTACCAACAATAGCAAAAGGAGATGACAACTTTTGAAAATCAAACATGGTGAGAACATCATAGTGAATATCCTTCATGTGAGAGAGACTTATAGAGCGTCCATAGGCGATAGACTTTGATTTGTAAGATTCAAACCTGGATTTCTCTATAGGTCCATAAATGTTCAACTTGTATTTAGGCTCAAACTCGACCTTTTCAATCTTCCCTTTCTTACATGCAATGCTTTTGGTACTAGGATCCATGGGTCTTTTTTCATCCTTCTTCGTAACTTGGTTTTCATTGGAATCACTTGATTCATCATCAATTTTGAATGGGCTAGAATCTGAAGATGATTCGAGAAAGACGATTTTCTCAGTAACTGGGGTCTTTTGCAGTCGTTGGTTTTTGCGAGTTGCAGATAGAGAGGTTTTTGGTTAGCCGTTGTTTTTTCAGAAGGTGATTTTCGGAATGAGAAAGGAGAGGGGTTTTAAGAGATCTGTTGAGGCAATGAAGGGGTGCTTTGATAAACAATATGGTGTGAAAGAGAACTGAAGTGACTGTTCTAAAGTTGCTAAGATCTTCTACAATGCATGCAATAATGACAATCAAATCATATAAGATGCATTGAGTAGTATTCAATTAAAAATTCAATAAAAAAAGTAAGGTAATAAAATATTATAGAAATAATCATGAAAGACTAAAAAGGGCCATTTCCTATATTAATTTGATTTCGTAATAAATAGAATCTCTCTTCAAGCAAGGGTTTTGTAAAAATATCATCAAGTACAATATGACCTTTTGAAACATGATCACGAATAAAGTGATGCTTAATTTCTTTATGTTTAATCGTAGAGTGTTGTACTGAATTCCTTGATAAACAAATAACATACATCAAGATATTCAACTTCAGTTATTGATAAAGCAAAATAATTTTGCTTTTTGCTATGCCAAGAAACTAGAGCATTGCCTTACATCTGACTTGTACCACTTCTGCTTTTTCTATTGTTTTTGTCTACTGCAAAATTTGCATCTAAAAATATTTTGAGATCAAAATTGTTAGATAAGGGATACCAAAGCCCAAAATACTTGTTCCCATAAGACATCTAATGATATATTTTACCACAGAGAGATGTGATTCCTTAGGAGCTGACTGCAATCTTGCACATTTACATGCACTAAACATAAGATCCGGTCGTTTAGCGGTGAGATAAAGAAGTGAGCCAATCATTCCTCTGTATATCGCTTCATCAACTTTTTTTTCTTTCGTTATCCTCTTCAAGTGATGTGAATGGACTCATAGGTATTTCTATAGATTTCGCATTCTTTATTCTCTACCTTTTTATACGTTCCTTTGTACACTTGGTTTGGCTGATAAAAAATTTCTTTGGATGATTGCTTGATTTGGAGTCCAAGAAAGAAGGTTAATTCTCCCATAATGCTCATTCCGAATTCTCCTTTCATAATGTTGGAAAATTCTTCACAGAGGGCAGTATTAATTCTACCAAAAATAATGTCATCCACATAAATTTGAATAATATGATTTTCGGAGCTTTAACACTTAATAAGCAGAGTTGTATCAATGTTACCTCGTTGAAAACCATGATCTAACCTGTCATACCAAGCTCTATGGGCTTGCTTCAGACCATATAAGGGGTTTGGCAATTTGTAGACATGATTAGATAGTTCACAATTTTACAAGGCCCAAGGCTATTTTACATATACTTCCTGAGATGTAGCCATTTAGGAATACACTCTTAAGATCTATTTGAAATAGTGTGAAACTTTTATGAGCAACTGTAAGAAGTATACGAATAGATTCTAACCTGGCCGTGGGAGTGAAGGTTTCATCATAATCAATGCCTTCTTGTTGTGAGTATCCTTGAGCTACTAACCTTGCTTTATTTGTTACCACATGCCCAGATTTATTTAGCTTATTTCTGAAAATCCACTTGGCTCCTACGATCGATGTACTAGGGGGATTGAAAACCAAGCTCCATACCTTATTCTACTCGAATTGCTCAAGATCTTCCTTCATTTATTTAACCTAGTGATTGTCCATGAAAGCATCATCCACTTTCTTTGGATCAAGTTAAGAGATGAGTGCAACATGTGAATTTAGTTTCTGGTATTTTTTGGTAGTTATTCCATCTTGAGGATTCCCTATGATGAATTTGTGAGGGTAATCGGGTTTTTCTTTCCATTTGTTTGGTACTTTTTTTCACAAGATTTTCTAGACTTTCTTGATTTAATTCAGGAGTAGATATAGCTTCTTTAACAGCTTTTTCAGTAGATGAGTTGAGTCATTTACCGTCTCAACATTGATCTCAGAATTCTGAACTGTTTTCGGAACACCTGCAATTTCTTCATCTTTTGCCCTTACAACATTCTCAGGATGTTAGTTAGTATCAATAAACACTTCATGAACTAATTCGTCTATACACAAGGTACGTTTATTGAAAATTCTAAGTTCTACTAGAGGGGAATATCTCAAGAATATACCTTCATCACTTCGAGGATCAAACTTACCAAGATTATCCTTATCATTATTGTATATGAAGCACTTAGATCCAAATGGATGAAAGTAATTTATGTTGGGTTTCCTAACTTTCCAGAGTTCATAAGGGGTTTTCTTGAAAATGGGGCGAATCATACATCTGTTAATAAAATAACATGTTGTACTTACTGATTCTGACCATAAGAGATGTGGTACAGAGTTTTCTGCAAACACTGTTCTAGCCATATCTTGAAGAGTTCTATTTTTCCTTTCAACAACCCCATTTTGCTGAAGAGATCTTGCAGATGAGAGATTATGGATGATTCCTTACTCATTGCAGAATACTTCAAATGTATTACTTTCAAATTCTCCTTCATGATCACTCTTTATAGTGGAGATATAGTAACCTTTTCTCGTTGAGAGAATAAAACTATAGTGGAGATATAGTTTTATATTGAATTTTGCACAGGTTATTTCTCTAGTAAGTGTCTTGACTAGAACCTCGCCACTACTCCACCAAGGTTAGTCTTGATACTTACTGGGTACCGATTATGGTGTACTCATACTACGTTTATGCACATTTTTGTGCAGATCCGGGTACCTTGGATCATGTTGGTCGCTAGAGTTCTGATATGGGTTGTGGAGACTTCAAAGTATATCTCCTGTTCCGCTTGTAGACCTCGGAGCCATCTTCTATTGTTTCTTTGCTATTGTTTATTGTATTTTCAAATACTGTTGTATTTGGATTCTAGTGTACTCTCTATATAGCATATGACTTAGTATTACCGGGTTTCAAAATTTATGTGACTATTGTATTCCACTTTTTGTTATGTTATGGCACTCTTCAGCTTTTATTTAATATTTAAGTTGGTATTCTCTGTTGATCGCGTGATGTGACAAGGCTACCTAGTCTTAGGAACTAGGTGTCATCATAATCCTTAAGGTGAGATTTTGGGTCGTGACAAATATTGAAAGAGTCAAAATCACTTATCCAATAGTTATGTGTGAAATTTCCTCCAAAAATCGCCCACCAAGTCTAGGGCTCAAAATGTGATAAAATAAGCCTAAGTCCCGAAATTGTAGTTATTTGTCAAGCTAAAAATATCGCATTTGCGACCAAGGATTCACAAATGCGACCTCCATAAAATTAAAAAAAGGCTCGCAAATCTGACCCCTGACAGGCCCAGCAGATATCGCATTTGCAATAAAATGCTTCGAAAATGCGAAGCCCCTCCCCAGTCGACCAGCCGCAAAAACTATGCACAAACTCGCAAAAGCAAACATCCAAACAGTTGCAAATGTGACCCAATCCTTGCAAATGTGAGGTCCCTTCCCACCAGCCCAATATCGCAATTGCGACCATTCCTTTGCAAATGTTATGGTTGTAATTCCAACCTCCTCATCGCAAATGTGAGGAAACCTGAACCAGTACACACAATCTTAGCAAAAATAAATTTGAAACTCTCCCTAGCCCCTCGAGATCCCGTCCAATCATACCACAAGTACATAAACCTCATAAAAACTCACTCGCATGCTCGGATCATCAAAATAACATATAAAACTATGAATCGAACACCAAAATGCATAAAAATCATAGTGAAACTCAAGAACTTCATAAACCACCACTAAGCATCTGATTCCTATCAAACCAACTCAAAATAATACCAAACTTTTCACACAAGTTCTAAATGAAAAAATGGTCCTATTCTAAGTCCTGAGACTAAATTCTGAACCCGATATCCACAAAAGTCAACTCTCGGTTAAACTTAAGAAATTTCTAAATCTTCAAATTGCCAACCTTCTTGCAAAAGAGCCAATTCAACCTAGGACCTCCAATCAAAATTAGAACATATGCCCAAGTCCAAAATCACCATACGAACCTATTGGAATCATCCAAATATAAATCCGAGACTATTTACACAAAAGTCAAACCTTGGTCAATTCTTCAACTTAAAGCTTCCAAATATGAAAATTTCTTTTCCAAATAAATCTCGAATTTTTCAAACATCAAAACCAACTATACACACAAGTCGTAATACATCATATGAAGTTATTTGAGACCTCAAATCACTGAACGTAATACTAAATCCTAAAACGATCGGTCGGGTCATTATAATATTAATAGAGCATGAGAGAGGACTATGTCTAACACCTTTACCGCTGTTGATGGGGGTGAAATGGCTGCACTGGTGAAAACTAGATCTGGGAGTCAACAGAGGCCAAAGAAAAATTACAATCTACAATGTGATGTCTGCAAATTGAAAGGTCACACTAAAGAAACTTGTTACAAGGTAGTAGGATATCCAAAGGAGAACAAATTCAAGAAGAAGTACAATCCACAGACAATTGTTAACCTTATGGCTAAAAAAGGTCCAATGGCTACAACTTGTTCTACTCCTATTGCTACCACATTTACTCCAGAACAATATCAGCAAATTCTACAACTGCTTAAAGGCAAGGAGGCTGAAGTAGCAACTAATGCAACATGAATAGATTCGGGTATTATAATATCGTTAATGTCTAACATGGATGAAGATGTTTGGATCGTAGATAGAGGAGACTCTAATCATATTGTTTCAAAGTTAGAATCATTACATAATTTAACCTTATTTCTAAAGGCTAATTCAATTCATTTGCCAAATGAAGACGTGGCTGCAATTACACATAGTGAATCAACTAGTATATTCAAGGACCAGGAGATTAATGATGTACTTCATGTACCAAACTTTAAGTATAACCTACTATATGTTTCAAAATTGACAAAAGAGTTGTAGTGTTTGGTAGCTTTCCTTCCCGGTATATGTTTGTTTCAAGATCTCTACACTGGGAATGTGTTGGAGATTGGTAGTGAAATAAATGGACTGTACATACTCAAAGATTGCATAAACAGGAAGAAGCTTTCTACATTAACTATAAATACCACAATTATGCCCACTTTTATGTCAGTTAGTCAAGATTCAATAAAGCTGAGGACATGGAACCAGAGAATTGGACAGTTGCCTATGGAGACACTTAAGAGGATTGACAAATTCAAGCATCTCTAGAATAGAAATAGAAACAGTGATTGTGTGATGTGTCTTGTTTGTTCATTAGCTAGGCAGATCAGGCTGTCATTTACGGCCAGTAATAGTAGATCAAAGGCTCCATTTAATCTTTTGCATGCTGATGTATGGGGACCGTTTAGAGTACCCATGTCACTCCCCGAACCTGGGCCTGGACGTAACACGGCACTCGGCACCTGACTACATGTGACCGAGCGAACCAACTGGCTGGCTGAATCAACATGTAGTATCATAACATACTGAATGCAGAAGATAAACTAACACATGTTGATATACTGAAAATTGTGGATGATATAAATCAAAGTGCGGAAATACTAATACAATTCTGAAACATATTTGTAGCCAACATGGCTTAATATGAAAAGTCTGTAACTCTGTCTAACTGTTACTCTAGTCTAGGAAGCCTCTAATGATATACTGAAAATACTGACTGCCTTTAAGTACTGAAAACTCTAAGGTAATGATAATGCCCCGAAAGAACTGGGGATCACCAAATTAGCTGGTACGAGAATCCTAGCGCTCTGAATCATCAACCTGTTAATCATTACCTGCATTGTGAGATGCAGGCCTCGGGCAAAAGGGACGTCAGTACATTTGAATTGTACTGGTATGTAAAGCAACTGAAAGAAAGAATTATAAATGCTGAAGCTGATAACTGAAATGATAACCGATAACTGATAACTGAACTGATAGCTGAAAAGATAACTGATAACTGATAACCGAAAAGATACTGATAACTGATAATTAAACTGATAACTGAAAAGATAACTGATAACTGAAAAGATAAACTGCGGCCTCCGGTCCAAAGATGCATAAAGCATTAGCTGCGGCATCAGGCCCAAATATAGGTGTTCAACATTCAGGGATTTAAAATCAGGAACTGAGAATCATACTGCAATACGTAATAGTAAAATACTGAATCACGCTGAGTTATATGATACTGGAATACTGGATCACAATGAGTTACATTATGCTGGAATACTGAATCATACTAAGTTACATAATACTGGGATACTGAATAGGACTGAAATGAGACATGTATTCTTGAACTGGTTATGAACACTGAAACTGCAACTGTTTATGACGTGCTGAGTAAGCTATACTGAGACTTCGAGGAATCAAACCCAAGTCTATAACTTTTTGCACAGAGATCCGTTCGGGCTCCATAATATATCGTTGAAAAGCTATTTCAAAGGCCTACAACTTTCATGCTTTAAGTTTTCTCAAATTCCTTATACATTTTCACTAAACACTGATGGAATACAGACCTTCTGCAAACTTAGTCGATTTTGTCAAATCTTATGCACCTCACTTTCCATCTTGATTTTGAAACAACTATTTTCACCCACAATCATCCCGCTAGGACTTCATATGTCTAAAATATCAAGTTAATACCCATTTAACATATCCATACCTAGTCCTAATGTACGGGGTGTTACATTATCTCCCCCTTGGGATCATTCGTCCTCGAATGATTGTCCTGACTGTAACTTCTGCTAACTCCGGACCTTAAACGGGTCTGGTGGAACCATGAACTTTCATTAACACTTGCATTCTAAACATAATGAATACATGATTATTGAACTGCTGAGATACTGAACTGAACTGCATTGACTGAATATTGATCTGCCATGAATACGTGAATACTGAACTAACATGGATATCTGAATATTGAACTGGCGCGAATATTTGAGAATTGAACTAACATCAATATTAGAGTACTAAGCTAGCATGAATATCTAAGTATTGTACTGACATGAGTAGCTGAGTGTTGAACGGACTTGAATAGCTGAGTATTGAACTGACATGAGTATCTGAGTACTGAACTGGCATGAGTATATGAGTACTGAACTGATATGAGTATCTGAATACTGAACTGACATGATTATTTGAGTACTGAACTGACATGAGTATCTGAGTACTGAACTGACATGAGTATCTGAGTACTGAACTGACATGATTATCTGAGTACTGAACTGACATGAGTATCTGAGTACTAAACTGACATGAGTATCTGAGTACTGGAAACTTGAATGTTATAACATGATACGTGAAATACTGGTTGTACCACCGCTAATTCTGGTGGCCACTCCAACTCATAAGCTATTTGACCGATTTTTTTTTGTAGGATCATATACGACGTGATATATTTGGGACCGAGCTTTTCCTTCTTCCCAAATCTCATAACGCCTTTCATAGGCGAAACTTTCAGAAACACCCAATCACCAACTTGAACCAACCAATTGGCGATCTACACCTTCTCCCATACAGAGTTTCTCGCAGTGCTATCTTGATACTAGAATGGTAGGTGTTATTATTAGCAAGGTCAATGAGAGGTATGTGATCATCCCAATTACTCTTAACATCAAGGACATATCCTCAACTGTTTAAATAAAATGCTCTGCCTGGCCATAAAGTTTACGATGTTCTTTTTCATGTCGTACAACCAATAAATCTCTTGGTCATGATGCATATTTGGGAACCTGGATGGAAAGAATACCTAGAATTATGGGCTTCTAACATGATCTTCCCTTTTTAAGTCCATCTACTGGGACACACAATCTGTCCTAGTACCTCAAAGTCCCGTCATCTCCCCCTTATTCAAAAGCCATCGTCTTATACTTGTGAATCTCCTCTTTCAACTGCAACACGTAGGGATCATCAAATTGTTTCTCCTTCTCAACGGCTACTAAGGGGGAACAAGTCCTGTTCTAGACAACAACTCCGTCATCTTTAGAGTCCGAAGTCGAACTCCTATCTTGGCTGGTGAACTTCTTTTACCAGAGTTCTCTTATCTACCTCAATCATGAGTTATACTTCCCACACTTTATCTTTTTAAGAATTTCCTGAAAACACTTATAGAATTGTTGTGACCTAAGTCTTTGACCAGTACTCCGAAGACTAGAGTCTCGTGCAATGGCACTACCCTCGTGACACATAAATAGGCATGATTTTATAGCTTTTCTGTGATCACTTTATCATCAATGACTAAACTCGGTGATCATTCTACTCACTTTGTTTTTCTTACACATGCTAGACATAATCCTTGTGGTAATTATACAATTTTTCCTCATTACCGAACTAATTTCCTTTTTCATATCCCATGCTACTATTCGAGTTTTCAGATATCTAACTGCACTTACTGATGGTTTTCACATCACCCCTTAGACCAAGGTCTTATACATGTGNTATATATATACATATATATATATATATATATATATATATATATATATATATATATATATATATATATATATATATATATATGTGTGTGTGTGTGTGTGTGTGTGTGTGTGCACACAAGCTGCGGCCTCGGGGCCAAGTATACGTATACATAACTGCGACCTCAGGTCCAAAATGCATAAAGCATAAACTGCGGCCTCAGGCCCAAAGATGCATAAAGCATTAGCTGCGGCATCAGGCCCAAATATAGGTGTTCAACATTCAGGGATTTAAAATCAGGAACTGAGAATCATACTGCAATACGTAATAGTAAAATACTGAATCACGTTGAGTTATATGATACTGGAATACTGGATCACACTGAGTTACATTATGCTGGAATACTGAATCATACTAAGTTACATAATACTGGGATACTGAATAGGACTGAAATGAGACATGTATTCTTGAATTGGTTATGAACACTGAAACTGCAACTGTTTATGACGTGCTGAGTAAGCTATACTGAGATTTCGGGCAATCAAACCCAAGTCTATATTGAATACGAACTGAGTTCACAACGTTCAGAATGAAAGTCATAAACAAGTTATGAAGCTAGGGAATAGAAGTTCTACAACTATTCAAGGAACTAGGCTTAACTATATTTCTGAGGCAATTGATACGTCGTAAAAGAAACGTAGTGTAGGGAGAATCATTAACATTCCCAAACATAGAAAGAGAGCCTCACTACCTTAACTTCCTGCTCTTGAGCATAATACATCATTCGCCAACCCTTTCAACTTTAATCTAAATCAATACAAGTCAAAGGGATTCCATATTAGCATAAATTCTCATGTTTTAGTCACTTAAACACTTTCTCAAATACTTGGTGACATAAAGCTTCATGGTCCTTATTAATGGTATTTCTACACCCAACAAGCCATTCTCTTGTTCCTAGATAAATTCTAAAGCATCAAATTGCTATGTTCAATACCCTTCTTTATCACCCATAAGATAAACGATATCTTTAATCAATAATCAACAATCAACAACCCAATCCTATAATTTTTAATGCTTTTCTATCAAACCCATCAACTCATATCTCATGAACTAGGATTTATAATCATTAAACCAATATTAGAATTAATTAGAGGGTGAAGATATTACCTTTTTGACGTTCAATCTTCTTGAATTCGAGTTCTAGGGTTTCTTCTCTCAACAATGGTGTCCCAATCGAATATCTAATGATATGGAGGGTTTACCCATGTCAATAAGATGTTGGAAAATTGAAATTAACTTAAAAATCACCATTAGAACTTACCTTGGGTGGTGGAAGGACCCTTAAGGAGTTAGGTTTTTGAGAGCTTCCCTTTCTAGAGCAAGTTTTTATGTTTTGGGGCTGTGGGGGACGAAATATAGCTTTAAAACGACCCCCCACTAGCGCGCTCGCGCACCTGGGGGTTTGCTCGCGCTACTGAACGCGCTAAATGGCAGTAACACTGCCTCAAAGTTAGCGCGGCCGCGCTAATGGGCGCGCTACCGGGTACTATTCCGTAAAACGCACATAACGTTTTGCACAGAGATCTGTTCGGGCTCCATAATATATCGTTGGAAAGATATTTCAAAGGCCTACAACTTTCATGCTTTAATTTTTCTCAAATTCCTTATACATTTTCACTAAACACTGATGGAATACAGACCTTCTGCAAACTTAGTCGATTTTGTCAAATCTTATGCACCTCACTTTCCATCTTGATTTTGAAACAACTATTTTCACCCACAATCATCCCGCTAGGACTTCATATGTCTAAAATATCAAATTAATACCCATTTAACATATCCATACCTAGTCCGAATGTACGGGGTGTTACAACCCACTTATGATAGCAAAAGGTTTTTTCCTTACAGTTGTGGATGGCTTTTCAAGAATAACTTCGCTTTTCTTGATGAATGCTAAAGATGAGACTTGTTGGTTAATTAAAAGATTATTCGCCATGATCAATACTCAGTTTGATTAACAACAACAAAACCTAGTAATTTCCCACAAGTGGAAGTGGGGTTAGGGGAGGGTAAGATGTACACAGACTTACCCCTACCTTGGAAGGTAGAGATGTTACTTCCGATAGAACCTCGACTGGAGAATAGATGAAAAAAAGTAATGGCAACAAGTAATAATAACAACAAGAAAAAAATAAGATCAGAGTCAAGAAAGCAGTTAAACTCTAGGTAGTAATGTCAATCTATGAAAAAAAGGATATCATACTAACACTAATGCTAGTGAACTGAGTAAGAGAAAGAGAAACGTTCGACTATCTACTAGTCTTCTATCCTAGTCTTAGACCTCCACAACCTCCTCTATAGGGCCATGTCCTCAGTCTGCTCTAGTTGCGCTATGTCCGCCTGATCACTTTTCCCCAAGACTTCTTAGGCCTACCCCTACCCTTCCTGATACCCACTAAGTCTAACATCGTGCACCTTCTAACTGGGGTTCTATTCTTCTCCTCTAACATGCTCAAACTATCTCAACCTCGCCTCTCGCATCTTATCCTCCACAAGGGTCACTCCCACCTTATACCGAATAACTCATTCCTAATCTTATCTAACCTGGTATGCATCCACCTTAACATCCCCATCTCAGCTACATTCATATTCTGGACATGAGAGTTCTTGACAGGCTAACAATCTACTCCATACAACATAGTTGGTCTAACTACTACCTTGTAGAACTTACCTTTTAGTCTTAACAGCACATTCTTATCACACAAGACATCGGAAGCGAGCCTCTTCTTCATTCATCCCGCTCCGATATGGTGCGTTACATCCTCATCAATCTTCCCGTTACCTTGTATTATAATCCAAGGCCCTTGAAACTTTCTCTCCTGGGGATGACCTGTGTATCAAGCCTTACATCCATGTCCGATTCCTGGATAACTTCGCTAAACTTGAACTCCAAGTACTCCGTCTTAGTCCTTCCCGGCTTGAAACCTTTAGACTCAAGAGTCCGCCTCCAAACCTCTAGTCTGTCGTCAACACCTCCTCGAGTCTCATCAGTCAGAACTATATCATCTGCAAATAACATACACCATGACACCTCCCCTTGAATGTGTAGCGTTAATGCATCCATCGCCAAGGAAAACAAAAACGGACTAAGGGCTGATCCCTGATGCAACTACATCACGACCGGGAAGTGTTTTGAGTCTCCTCCCGATGTCCTGACCGTGTCTTATCTATACATGTCCTTAATCACTTTAATGTAGGCAACATGCACACCTTTAGCCATTATGTACCTCCACAGAACCTCTCTCGGGACTTTGTCGTATGTTTTCTCTAAGTCAATGAACACCATATGCTAGTCCTTCTTCATTGTCCTATACTGCTCTACCAACCTCCTCACCAAATGAATGGATTCCTTAGTCGAACGCTCTGGCATGAAACCGAACTGGTTCTCAAAAATAGACACACACCTCCTCATTCTCCCTTCCACCATCCTCTCCCAAACTTTTATCGTATGACTTAGCATCTTGATACCCCTATAGTTATTGGAGTTTTGGATATCACCCTTGTTCTTGTACAACGGATTCATCGTACTCTATCTCCATTCTTCAATCTTCCTCTTCATCCTAAAAATGATGTTGAACAACCTATAGAGCCATTCCGGGCCTGCCTTACCCGGGCTGTTTCAGAACTCTATTGGGATCTTGTCTGGTCCGGCAGCTCTACCCCTGCTCATCCTATGCATCGTCCCCTCGACCTTCCCCACACTAATAAACCTACATTACCCAAAGTACCGATTACTCCCGACGTAATCCAGATCACCCAACATAATATCCCTATCCCCCTCCCCATCATTCAAGAGTTTATGAAAGTATGACTATCACCTCCGCCTAATCTGAGCCTCATCTATTAGCACTCTACCCTCCTCATCTTTTATGCACTTCACTTGATCCGGATCACGGGCCTTCCTTTCTCTCACTTTGGTAAGCTTGTACAACTTCTTGTCTCTCTCCCAGCTCTTCATGTAGACGTCCAAACATTGCAGTCTTAGCCGGAGTGACCTCTAACTTTGCCTCCTTCTTAGCCTTCTTATACCACTACCTGTTGGCCCTCTTCTCAGCCTCGTCTATGTTCTCTGCAAGATTTTTATATGCCACTTTCTTGGATTTCAATTTACCATGGACCTCTACATTCTACCACAAGTCCTCTTTGCGGCCACTAGAGAAATCCTTCGAGACCCCTAGCACCTCTCTCGCAGCTTCCCTAATACAGCTCGTAGTCATGGTCCACATAAAATTCGAGTTCCCTGATACTCAATTTGATTGTTCTATTAAAATATTGACAACAAATAATTGCTCAGGATTTTTTGATTCAAATATGAATTAGTTAGTTGAGACACTAGGAACTTTTCAATCAGACCACATGTTTCTGTATTCTACTGCATAATGGCATAGTGGAAAGAAGACATAGATACATCCTTGAAACAATTTTGGGGTGACTGTATTCTTACAGATGTGCACATAATTAATAGATTACCTTCTACAACCTTAAAAGGAAAGTCTTCCTATAAAATGTTCTTTAACATTGCACCATCATTAGATCGCCTGAGGGTCTTTGGGTGTTTATGATATGCTGGAAACGTAAGGAAGCAAGACAAGTTTTTTGTTAGGGCATTGCCAAGAGTCTTTATGGGATATTCACCTACAAAAGGGGTTATAAATTGTATGACTTGCAATCTAAGCAGTTTATAATCAGTAGAGATATGGTGTTTAAGGAGATGGTGTTTCCTTTCAAATAGATAAAGATGTTATCTAGTCCTTAATTCCAGTTCTTGAATTAACTGGTGAGCATTTACCTTCACCTGTACATGATGATGTTTAGGAGGCTCTACCTACACTTGCTAATGACATTGCACTGGATGATGTTGATTCACCACTGAGTCATGAGGCACAATTTGACATTCCTGCATCACAAGTTATTGACACTCCTCAATCCTCCTCATATGTAGAGGATGCCCAACCCATGACAATCAAAAAGTCACAAAGAACAGCTGGTCCTCCCAGATGTTTGCAAGGTTATGTGACAAGCTCTTGTGTATATCCTATGTCAAATTATCCGAGATATGATGGTTTGTCTCCTTCATATGTGAAGTGTCTCACTGGACAATTAGTTTTTGTTGAGCCTAAACATTATTCGGAGACAGCCAAGGATGCAAGATGGGTCACTGCTATGCAATAGGAAATTCAAGCCTCGAAAGAAAACAGGACTTGGGATATAGTTGATCTACCTATAGGTAAGGCTCCTATAGGGTAAAACGGGGTGTATAAAGTCAAATACAAAGCCAATGGACAAGTGAAAAGGTTCAATGGCTAGACTTGTAGCCAAAGGTTTCAACCAAAAGGAAGGTTTAGAAAACAAGGAGACTTTTTCTCCTATAGCTAAAAGGATGTACACAATGCTTTCTTGCAAGGTGATCTCTTTGAAGAGGTATATATGCAGCTTCCTCAAGGTTTTAGTATCAACGGAGAGCAAAACCAGTGTCCACACCACTAGAAGTCAACAGAAGCTAACATCAGCAGAGTTTGAAGAAGCTACAAAGTCAAAGGATGAGGAAGAAAGTGTACTGGAAGATGTTAAACTTTATCAAAGGCTGGTAGGAAGGTTGATATATCTTACCATGACCAGACCTGATATAGCCTATGTGGTTCAGGTTCTGAGCCAATTCATGCACAAACCTAAAAGGTCACACTTTATTTGCTTACTCTGACTCAGACAGGGCAGCTTGTCCACAGTCCAGAAAGTCAGTCACAAGATACATTGTGAAGTATGGGCAATCTCCGATTTCTTGGAAATCAGAGAAACAAAGCACAATGTTAAGAAGTTCAAAAAGGTAGAGTTTAGAATCATGACTTTAATAATGGCTGAACTATCCTGGCTTGTGGGGTTGTTTAAGGTACTATGCATCAATGTGACATTGCCCATAGAACTTTTTTGCGGCAGTAAAGCAGCTATACAAATAATTGCCAATCCAATATTTCACGAGAGGACCAAGCATATTGACATCGACTGTCATTTTGCGAGGGGGAAGTTGCAGCATGGTCTCATTCAAACTCATCATATTAGTACCAAAGACCAAGTTACGGATTTACTTACCAAAGGACTTGGGAAGACACCACATTATCATCTATTGAGCAAGTTGGGAGTTGAAAATTTGTTCTTACCCTCCAACTTGAAGGGGAGTAATGAGCCAAGCAATAACAATGACGGTTAGTTGGTTAGGTAGTTAATTGGTTGTAACTTAAGCTCACTATGTTTAGTGGTAGAGTTAGCTACTTTAGTTCTACTTTTCTTTTCCTACAGTTGGATTGTAATTGTAAAATTTCACTTGAATCTTCTGAAATATTCCCTTCATTTCATTCGAACTTCATTCTCTGCTTTGGCGATCTATTCAGCTCTAGGGATTCTCTTCTATTCAGCTCAAATCCATGGCAGAGCATCATGGATAACTGAATTTGACACCTTACTGATGCAAGGCTGTCGAACTTGTGCACGAGAATTGTTGGCAGAGGTGGAGCCAGGGTTTGAACTTTATGAGTTCTAAATTCTCAAGCTGCAAAACTCAACAAGCTTTGGCAATCCCACCAAAACTTTCGTCATCGACACCATTCTGCCAAAAGCATGTCTGACGCATCCACGGAAAGTCAATTACTCTCTCTGTTCCATCTTAAAAAAAGAAGACGGACTTTTATATTTAATAATTCTTTAAATTTGGACTTTCTATTTTATTCTTAATGACAAGTTCTTATAGCCATAGAAATGTCATGGCACGTTGAAGACATGTGTCAAGTCCTTTTTTGCTTCTTAAACTTTGTGTCCAGTTAATCATTAACATATAAATTGAAACAAAGTATTTGACAAATACAGGACTCTCTATCCTTCAAATTTCTTCAGTTTTGAAGTCGACAGTTTAGCCCAGCATTCTGCATCTTCTAACACTGCATTCTGTATCTTTTAATCAGACCTGATAGATATCTAAGACTGAGTTATTGAAATGCAGAAAGCAATATCCTACAGATCATATTCCATTTTTTATTGCTGTTACGCTTTTACCTTCAACTGCAACCAGAAGACCACTAAAATTATGAGGATAAGGGGAGGGACGAACAGCAGCTATGTTTGACAATGAACGAACACAGAAAATGATGGAGGCAATCTTTTGCAGGGGAGGGGACACGAGCACCCTGTCTACATACATTACACAAAACCTCAAGTGTCTGGAAGTGTCACTATTATATAATGCAAAGAGCACCTTGGATTTCTTGTCTCTCATAGATGAATCAACAAATATCAGAATTTCCTGTAATCCTCAGCAATCCGAGTTATCTCATCATTACATTGATGAAGATAGAAGTAAACGCAGCTGATTAGTCGTCACATTACAAAGCGTACCATAATGGAAAACGCTAAAGTTAGTTATTTTTTGTGAATTGAATCACAAAGCTGGCTAAGGGTGTCTGAAATTTTTCCGAGACATTCAATAAGTTGGCTGCCTTGACTTCTGATCAAATGAACACGTCCAGCCTCAAAATTCTTCAAATCAGCAAGTCTGCAATCTCTATCATCCATCGGACTTCCTTCGATTATTGCAGTGATTAATTCTGCATTTTCTCTAAGGGTTGCAGCCATCATTTCTTCCGGATTATCTACATTAATCTGCTCAGCCTTTACCGTATTGACCAGGCTAAGGCTTGGAAGTTCAGCCTTTTCCTCCTGACTGGATGTCTCACGCTTTATCTGTAAGCTGGATTTCTCATGACTTGGGGCTTCCAACTTTGCATCTACGCTAGCTTCATGCTTTATCCCCACCATGGATTGCTCATATTTCCTGTTTTCATTTAAGATGCGTCTCCATGGATTCAACCTTTCCTCCATTTTGTACTTTCGTGGTTTCGTCCTTCGGCGCTGCCTTTTAAGACCTAATGATACAAGAATGTAACACATTTAGCTGATACTGAAAAGTCAATTTTCATTTCAGGATATTGCTTTTCTTTTTTACTTCTTCTTTCTCTGTGGTATACCTTACACTATGTAAGGAAAGATGATTTCACCACAAAGTTTGTCGTGTCATGTGCAAGAATGATCAGTTATGCTAATTAAATCTAGAATGGTACTACAATGAAGAAGATCTGCATTCTTTTTGTCATGTGAAGATCTGCAGTCTTTTAGTTCTGCAAAATGACAAAATTCAGCAAGTCAGTTTGCACTAAATCAGGCATCAGAAACCAGAAGATAAAATGACAAGTTCATCTGTTCACTTAAATGAAGAATGCAAAGAGAGAACAAAGAATCACCACCATCTCGACATGTGTGTTTATCGCACGTAATAACAGTATTCTAAGATTTATCAATTCCTCTAGTCAATGACGAGACAATAGTTTCCTCATTTCTACTTGTGTGTGTCTATACATCAAGCACACACATCAATCAACCAATCAATTATCTATGCCTCAATCCCAAACTAATTGAGGTTTGTTATAATGTTCCTCCAAATTTATCAACATATTTACCTGGCACAGTAGAACTGTGGAAGAACTCTTAAAGAGAACCAGATGTTGGACCAATGGTGGCAGCCAATTTATACTGATGGGTGACAGTATTCTCAAGTAAATTGCTTAGGGGTGTCACATACCCTGCACATAACACCACAGCAATCACCAGTCTGGTCCCCAGTCCCCTACCCCACAAAGTAGCTTGATAGCCAAACCACTCCCAAGGCGAATAGTGCCCTAGGGGCCGACCCAACAACGACCAGCTAAGACTCCCGCGCAGTAGGAGAAGACTCATCTAAAAGAAAGGAGACAGAGATTGTAGGAGGAACATCTGCAGCAGACGAAGCGGAACCATTACTAATCCCTCTCATATTCTGTTACACTAATGTTGCTAATCATCTTCTTCTCCATTTTAGTTTTCGGTATCCGAGGAGAGGTCTTTATTCCCATTTCTATTCCGGAGGCTGGCCTAACTATTTTCAGCCTTAGTTTCAGCAAATGCCTCAAATTGCTTTCTCAACTTCAATCCTTTCACCAACAAATCACAGAAGCTACTGTACTCAACTACGGCATCTTTTCTCTCATTCGTAAATGACAATCTTGCATCTACATTAATCGTATAGTGATGGGAAATCCTTATCCACAAATTTTGGAGATCAGTCAGTAAAGTTCTCAGGCATGTCATAAATGGAGAGATATTACAAACAGACTCACTACCATCATTCTCCTTCGTAGATCCAAACATTCCATTTGAAAAGTCCAGCAGTTCAGCAATAACAAAGCGTAAATGAACCGTATACTCTCAGATTTTAACACCATTTCTGCAAATTTCATTGGAACTTGAAATAGGAGTAGAGTATCATCAGTTGAGAATACTGTCACCCAACAGTTACATTACATGTTGGCGGGACCCACACTAGCATTGTATCAACCTTTCGGCTCTCCGATAGAATCTCCCAACTAAACATGATTTAAAATTCAGCATATCATCAATCTAAGTTCATAAAATGAATAGTAATAACTAATATGTCTATCCCCACAGTATCAAGCTGCACTCTTCATTGATAGATAATGCTAGCTTGGCTGCAGAAAAAATTGTGTCTTCCACAATGGAATCTGATAAGTGAGATCTCGAGTAAGTATTTACATAATCTTCTTTTGTCCGAAGAAATTGCTTCCCCAAAAGTTTTTATCCCTCCACTTTAAACTCTGTCCCTTTGAATTTCAGTTATCAGTTCATATCATTAGAAACATGATCACGCTTGAGATAATCATAATCTAGGCTTATTGAGATAGAAACCATCAAATAGTTCAATAGTTTTAATTCAAATTTTGTGGGATAAAGTTTATCCAGCTTCAAAGTCTTCATTCATATATATATATAATTTTTTTTTTTTTTGTATCAACTTGACCTATGAGTGTCTTAATCTAGATTAGAGTACGCTGCAAGTGTTACTACGAGAAACCTCAGTCCACATTGGTTTTGCTTCTGAAAAGATTTCTCCTGCCACATTCGTTATAAATGATGTATTTTAGTACAACATCTAATATCTCCAAATTTTCCAAATAAGAACTAGTGAGAAATCCTGATTAATTTCAGACGTTAACTAAACAACAATTATTCACACAGTAGTTTGAACTCAAATGTCAACTACACTATATAATAAGATTCAATTAAAAAAGCATGACTAAATTCAAGAGCAGAATAGTACCAATTTCCAAGAGAGAATTGTTTCCTTGAGCCTGCTGGGCTTCCGGGTCAGAATCCGGGTCAGTTTCAGCACCGCCACCATCCTCACCCTGTAACAAACTCAAATACCTACCAATAGCACTAAACAACTCGAAATCAAACTCCTCCGGTAAACCCAATTCACTCTTCCTATCCCCATCGAACGATGTCGTCCAATACGCCGTTTCCCAGGGCTTCACTTTATTGTAATTTTCCAGCATAAATTCCCACCGCTTTTTACACTGATTCAGGCTCCGATTCACGCCCAGCGAGTTGCAATTATGCACCGTTGATTGCCATTTCTGGAAAGACGCTAGCGTATTGCCGCATTCAATTTGGGTTGATTTCATTTCGTTCACTAGGGTCAGTGACTCGTGTAGCGTCCAGTCAGGCGCCACCTGTGAACGCGTCCGTAGTGAACCACCGCTCTTCTCCATTTGAGGCTTAATTTTTTTGAATCTAACGCCGGAAGTGTGACATAGCTAAGACGGGAAGAAGCAGCTGAAGAACAGTTGAGAAGAAAAATTGAGAAGAAGGTTTTGACATACTTATCCACAAAAACAAAATTATTTATTTTTATTTACCCATTTATTTTTATACCCATAAACTAATTATATTTCCTAACCATAGCAGTTTTTGTAAGAAATTTTTTCTTTATTCTCCAATTCTTTTTTATTTCTATGCTTCGTTTTCTTTTTTTCCTTTTTTCTTTTCTTTTATCCTTTTCTTTTTTCTCATTTTCTTCCTATTTTCTTTTTATTTTTTCTCTTTTATTCATTTATTTTTGCCCAAATCGTATTATTGTTATTTTTGCCATAACTTATTTCACACTCTAATTTGAC
Source organism: Nicotiana attenuata (assembly GCF_001879085.1). Lineage (NCBI taxonomy): Eukaryota > Viridiplantae > Streptophyta > Magnoliopsida > Solanales > Solanaceae > Nicotiana > Nicotiana attenuata. Next base: position 122,182 of record NW_017671409.1, read on the forward strand.
TCCTTCTTTATTTCTTGTTCCTTTTTTAATTCCACGTGATTGCCATGTAAACCTTGATCTCATTCCCTACAAATATTAGTACATACTCTACCATTAACAGTAACACCAACCAGTGATGGAGCAAGACAATATAATCAACGGCCACTAAATCTCCATATATACTAGTTAGGATAGAAATGATAATAAAATATTGGAAAATGCAATAAAAATATAAGTAGCAAAAAAGACTTCTAGTACCACATGATACCAATATGGTATACATGTATATCAACAGAGTATATGATTGCTCTAGAATATTGTTACAACTATCTTGACTATACTACTGTACCAAAATATTAAAGGATACAATAAAAGTATGAGAAAATTGCATGCTCGCATTGCAAGCTAAATATTCGCAAAGCAACTTGCTCATTCCATATACTAACAGGGTGTATAGTTGTATGGCTCGTTCCAACAATTGCCTATAATTATAAAAACTATTACATAATACACATAATCTATATCCATCAGCACAAAAAATTTCAAGCACTGCAAATCACGTTCATATAAATAATTTTTGAATAGAATTCACTTAAAAATACAGCCAAAACAACCAAAAAAAATGTTCAAACTACCATAAGATACCAATATGGCATATAACTATACCAACATGGTATACAGTTTTACTGGTTAATTCCCGACAACTATATGACTATACTACTATTACATAACACACATGCATAAAGAGAAAAATAAAAATATAGTGCCACATATTAATATAATAAAGTATTTCAAGATATTGAACTATAATACTATTATTAAAAGAAAATCAAATATTGTACTAATAAATGCAGCTAATACAACCAAAAAATGATTCAACTAGCATATGATACCAATATAGTATATAGTTAATACTAATAGGTATATAGTTGGAATGAATTGTATACCAAAATGGTATATTTGTATACTATTTGAGTATACAATACAAATTCGTCTTCTTCTCTTGTTCAACTATATTTCAACCCAAACTTCTAAAATCTACTACAAAATCTCCACCAAATTGACTAAAACTTTAGATACAACCTCCAATCAACTTTCCAAACAAACCCATATAGGATCGGATCAAAATAATTAAAAACTCAAACAAACCAAGTTATGAGTTTCAAGCTTCAATGTCCTTCAATGGTGGATTTGAATTTTTGTACAATAAATCCCAATTTACCTGGTCAGTGCGAAAGAAATGATTTTTGATTCAACCCAAAAAAGAATCCAAGATTGGTTTTTGGTTCAAATTGTAATAATGAAATGGGAAAAACAAAATGGATAGTAGTTAGGAGTGAATGCGAGAAAGAATGATATATGAAAAAGAGCGAGTCAGAATGGGAATGTTCAAAATGAAAAAAAAAAAAAAAAACAGAACGCTATGCTAACCCTCTCGTGCTGACTTCCTTCCCCAATTCATATTCGGTGTTGTTCTGCTTACCAGGTTTCTTCCACTTCTATTTTATTTTAACCGGGTAAATAATTTGGCCCCATGGGTAAGAGTAGTAAATAGTTTGGGCCTGGGCATTAAAGGGTAAATAATGTAGAATTAATGGGTATAAAGTGAGATTTTCTCCAGATTGTTTGTTTGGTTGGCCCCAGTTTTGATTGGAGACAAAAGAAGGTNATTCACTCTTTTGTTTGTTGGTAAGAGGACATGATCTCATGAATGATTGGTGATGTTGTAAACTTTCTTGTTGGGTAAGTGCATGAGTTGAGGGTGCTTAGTGGTTGCAAGTCGGCTCTTGAGGTTGGGTGGTGACAAATAGGTTGTCGGAATTGATTGAATTGAAGGGTTATACTTGGGCTTGCTTAAACGGGAAGAATGTGAATTTTTGTGTGTTCATGCTTGTGTGCCGGTATTGATCATAGTCAAGGGTATAGTGTGTGGTTAAAATTTAAGGTGCTCCTCTATGATTGAACCTTGTACGTAGTTGGGGGTCTATTAGATAGTCCCATTGCTCGAGGACGAGCAAGAGTCTAAGTGTGGGGTGTTGATGTTTAGCTTAAAGTATATATATATTTCTATGTATATCGCCTCATATTTTACTTTTGTTTTGTGAATTTGGGATGTTAAATGTGTTGATTTATGTTAATTTGATGTGTTTTTATGTGTAGGAATGATTCGGGAGCAATTGGGGGCGAAACACGCGAGATTTGAGCCAAAACGAACGAAACCGGGCAATGTGCGAATTTGGGTGCCACAGGTGGCGCCCGGCCCTACCTGTGGCGCCAAAAATAGTAGCTCAAAATTGTGGGGCGCCGTGGAGGGCGCCTGGCGCCGGGCTGGGTGCCGGTTATGCGGATTTTGTCCTATTTTGCCCGGGATACGGTTTATTCGGCCCTAGACCTATCCAACACGTATAAAAGCAAGACTAAACATATTTTTTGGGGGGAGGACGCCACTTTTGAGGATATCTAACACACTTTGAAGGAGAATTCACGTGGGGCAACACACATCACACTTGGAGGAGGCTTCGAACTAGTTTTTCTTCTCTTTTCTTCCTTTAATTTCATAGTTTATTAGTTCTAGAGTTTTGGGTGCTACATGAACGTTGTAGTTTGAAGCTTGAATTGTTCTTATTATTTTATCATATTGGTTTATTTATTCAATCTTGCGCTTAATTATTTGATTGCTTGATCACCAATTGAATACTATCTACGAATCTAGGATTGAACTCGGGAGAGGGAATTCTAGATTGCATATAAGATTGAGTAGAGCAAGATCTTAACTCTTAGGGGGAGCGGATTTGCGGTTAGGATAGGAATATACCTAATCGCCTTGCTTGGTTATTATACGGGAATTATAAATGCGTTCTTGTTAATCCTAATTCCATAGGAATATAGGCGTTAGGTTAGCTTGAATAGGCGAGTTGTACTTCGGGAGAAGGCTACGAGCAATATTAACCCCGTCAACCAATAAACTAGATAAATTAATTAGATAATTTAGGTAGAAAACTCAATGGGATTGTTAGCTAACCCATAGCTCTAGAATATTCACTCATATTGAATTCGTTTCTATAATTCACCGACTTGTTTTCTTTAATCTCTTAGTTTACTACTCTAGATTATCTTTAGTTAAATATTCATATTAGGATTCGCTTGAATACATTAATTGTTTGGTTTAATTTAGCTGATAGTTAATCACAAGTCCCTGTGGGTACAATATCTGGACTTACAATCCTATATTACTTGTCGACCACGTATACTTGCGTGTGCGTTTGGGAGCAACAAGTTTTTGGCGCCGTTGCCGGGAACTTAGAAATTAACTAGTCTACTAGATTAGATTTTTACTTTTTGTCTACTGAAGTTTTTTTTTTCTTATTTTTATCTTAGTTAAATATTTACTATCTTTGTTGATATGGCATCTTGGAATGATAATTTGTCGAATATTGGTTATTCTTGTTATGGTGATCCTTGTCCATATTGTGGAGGACCACACTTGTGGCAAAATTGTGCATCTCAATTTGATGTGTGGAATTTTTGTAATATGTGTAGTGGTCAAGGTGGCCATTGGGATGGTTGTCTTAATTCTTATTATCCTTCTCAGAGTTCTTATTATAATGTTTCTAATAATGCTTATGAGTTTGATAGGAGCAATGAGGTGGAGGATATAGAAAGCATGGCTCGTATTATGGACATGATAAGGCAAATAGCCGAGCAACAGAACATAATGAGGCAAATAGTCGAGCAACAAATTCTTGATGCCTTAACGATCAAAAGACTCCAGACTAGAATGGACGAATTAATGGCCAATTTCCAAGAAGAACCTCAATTCGATGAAGAGAGCGAGTTCCCACAAGAAGATTAATTTGAAGAAGCAGATATAGTGAGCCAATCTTGGCTTGAGGAACAAGCTCAACTGATAAAATCTCATGACTTTCTGCGTGATGGTCTTTCAAATATGACAGAACAACTAATAGAAGGAAGAACTGAGATCAGGCAAGAGATAGACCAATTTGGCTTAGATATCCATGACCTGCGATCAATTGAATAAAAAGGTTGAGGCGTCTGATGCCCTACAACCAATTGTTGTGGATACTGGTCAACTTATGGAGCGGAAAGAGGAATTCCAACTATTCGACCAAAATATTATTAATGATGCCAAGGTTGACGAAGAGCTCAAAATTGAGGATGTCAAAAATAATGTAATTTTGGAGTTGGAGCGTATTGGACCTCATTCTAAACATTTTTCAACATTGTGTTTGGTTGGTGACATGGGAATTGATCCAGTCGAGCATATGAAGGAGTCAATGGATGAGGAACAAAGTGCTTATATTCTGAAATTTGTGATGTCAAGGAGACAAAACGACATTCCTCACTTAAAGGCCAAGAAGTGCAAGATGCGATACCTATTGCGTGGTTCATTTATTTTTATACCACCGCCCCAGGAACGTGATAGAAAAATTGATGCAAAATTGGGGGCGCAATTCATATCTTCAAAGTGGAAGGAAAAGTGGTGAAAGTGATGGAGTCGTGCCACGACTATAAATAAGGCGCTTGTTGGGAGGCAACCCAACCTGTATATCTTTTATTTATTGATTATTTTTTTTGGTCAAGTTTTGTGTTGTTTTTATTTTGCAGAGTAGGGGAAGTCTGAGTACCCGAAGTTGAAGCTGAGGAGCATGTTTGAGCTTAAGTGTGGGATCGTCCCGACCCTTAAGATTGAGGATCATGTCCGAGCTAGGCCCGAGAGGGTCTCAGGGAGTATTTCTGACCTTTGTTTTATTATTTTTTTTCTATGATCATGTATCGAGGACTATGCATAATATAAGTGTGGGGTGGGGAAACTACTTTCTGAAGTGTAATTGTATAATACTATTTTTTAAGTTAGTTTTTCTTTTAGAAATCGTAGTAGAAATAGTCTAGGTAAAAGAAAAATTGAAAAAAAAAATTTAGAAAAAGTTCGGGCTTTTCCTGATGATGGATCTTTTGGACAATTTTCTTAAGGGATAAAGTCCGATTTAAAAACACCAAAAAGACTTTTTGTTTTTAGGATAGTTAGGTAGTATCCCTTGGTTTTTCTTTGGGCGTCGGTTCTTTTCCAAGGGTGTAGCTCGAACCGGGTACTTTATTTTTTATTTTTTTTTGAGTAGTTTAGGAAGAAACTGAGTCGCTCTGAGATACTCATTGACATGGTTGATGCTGGCACATTAGGCTATGCCATACATTCTGTTTTCCCATATATTTGGTGAATTGTGAAGCCTAAGTACAGTAAATAGCCTATTTTGTGACACTCTCTCTCAGTTGTTTGACTTGTATGCTACATAGTGCAATATTGCCTAAATTCCTCAATTATGTGTGCTTGCTTGACTTGAGAGTTGAATAGAACCGTCTTGATTGAGTCATGTGCAACGTGTGTGTGAGGATTTGTGGTCTTCTGTGCTATCCTGTGTAGTCTAGAACTTGCCCCGTGTGTTAATTGAAGCAAAATTGTAAGTTGTGCTAATCTAGGAGATGACGTAGGCATTTTCTTGCTTGATCATGGATGTGCCTGTCACATAAAAATAAAATTTTCCGTTGCTAGCCCCTTTGAGCCTATAGACCTTTCTTTTGGCACCCACATTACAAGCCATACCCCTATTTTGTTCTTAATTTGATATTGATTGAACCTTTACCTCCTAAGGCACTTAGGCGCTAAAAGAAGTAAGGTGAGATATTGGGGAGTAGTTTTCGAGTGGAACCATGGAAGGGCCCGTTGGTGCACTAAAGTTGAAATTAAAGGTCACTAGCCGATGAACTTTATTGTATGGAGTGTGCGAAAAAGAAAAAAAAAAGAGAAAGAAAAATTTAAAGAAAAAAAACGATAGTGAAAGTATGTAGAAACATAAAACACCTCCGATTCTTATTGCATTGCGCTAGTGAAAAGTAGAGAAGTGCTTAATTGAAAGAGGGCTATGTTGTATATGGCAAGTAATTTGGTTGAGAAGAATATGTGCTTGAATTGTGAATGTAGTGTATTAAAGTGCTTAGGAGGGTTAGCCACTATTTCTAATTGTATCATACCCATCCCTTAGCCTACATTACAACCTAAAAGTCCTAATTGATCCTAGATTTGGCTAGCTTAAATTAGTAGAGATATACACTACGGGCAAGCTTATGGTACGACCATGGGATGCATATGAATTCTTTGTGAGAGTGAGTGAATTTGGTTCAATTGTGCGATGTCCTGAATCTAAATTCAAAAGTATATTTGAATGTATGGACTATCTATAGTCACTCTTTTATTTGTTGGTGAGGGCACATGATCTCATGAATGATTGGTAATGTTGTAAACTTTCTTGTTAGGTAAGTGCATGAGTTGAGGGTGCTTAGTGGTTACAAGTCGGCTTTTGAGGTTGGGTGCTGACAAATAGGTTGTCGGAATTGATTGAATTGAAGGGTTATACTTGGGCTTGCTTAAACGGGAAGAATGTGAATTTTTGTGTGTTCATGCTTGTGTGCCGGTATTGATCATAGTCTAGGGTATAGTGTGTGGGTAAAGGATAAAGTACTCCTCTATAATTGATACTTGTACGTAGTTGGGGGGTTTATTAGATAGTCCCATTGCTCGAGGACGAGCAACGTTTAAGTGTGGGGTGTTGATGATAGGCTAAAATTACTTATTTTAGTCAATTATTACACTCAAATTTACTACACTTTGATTGAGTTTAAGCTTTAATCGCTAGTGTCTTGCACTAACTGTGCGTTTTATGCCTTGTAGGAGTGATTCCGAGCTATATAGATGTTATGGAATGAATTAAAGTGATTTGGAGCTTTGAAGTCTGAGTAAAAGCTCAAGGAATTAAGCCGGAATCGTGTTTGGGGGTCAACGGATGATAGTTAGAGCGAACGAAGAATCGAGTAGGCATATTGCATATTGTCTAGTAAAATGGATATAACTTTTTTCTCAGAACTCCATTTGGTCTCCACAATATATGATTGGAAAGCTATCTCAAAGATCTACAACTTTCATGTTTTACATTTTTCCAAATTCCAAACGGAACGGGGCAAAACGCGCAATATTTGAGCCAAAACGAATGAAACCAGGAAAAAAGGGCCAGTTGGGCGCCACAGGCAGCGCCTGGCGCCACCTGTGGCGCCAAAAACAGTATGCACAAATATTTGGGCGCTATGGAGGGCGCCTGGCGCCAGGCTGGGCGCCGGTGACGTGAAATGTGTCCTATTTCGCCCGGGACAAGGTTATTTCGGCCCTAGACCTACCCAACACGTATAAAAGCAAGACTAAACCTATTTTTGAAGGGGAGGACGCCACTTTAGAGAGATCTAACATACTTTGGAGGAGAATTCACGTGGGGGAACACACACCACGCTTGGAGGAGGCTTCTAACTAGTTTTTCTTCTCTTCTCTTCTTTTAGTTTCATAGTTTATTTGTTCTAGAGTTGTTGGGTGCTACATGAACGTTGTAGTTTGAAGCTTGAATTGTTCTTATTATTTTATCATATTGGTTTATTTATTCAATCTTGCGCTTAATTATTTGATTGCTTGATCACCAATTGAATACTATCTACGAATCTAGGACTGAACTCGGGAGAGGGAATTCTAGATTGCATATAAGATTGAGTAGAGCAAGATCTTAACTCTTAGGGGGAGCGGATTTGCGGTTAGGATAGGAATATACCTAATCGCCTTGCTTGGTTATTATACGGGAATTATAAATGCGTTCTTGTTAATCCTAATTCCATAGGAATATAGGCGTTAGGTTAGCTTGAATAGGCAAGTTGTACTTCGGGAGAAGTCTACGAGCAATATTAACCCCGTCAATCAATAAACTAGATAAATTAATTTGACGATTTAAGTGGAAAACTCAACGGGATTGTTAGCCAACCCATAACTCTAGAATATTCACTCACATTGAATTCGTCTTTAAGCTTGTCGTTGTTTTCTTTAATCTCTTAATTTGTTACTCTAGATTAGCTTTAGTTAAATATTCGTACTTTAGAATTCTCTTGAATAGATTAATTGTTTGGGTTTAATTTAGGTTATAGTTAATCACAAGTCCCTGTGGATACGATTTCTAGACTTACAATCCTATATTACTTGTCGACCGCGTATACTTGCGTGTGCATTTGGGAGCAACAGGTCACATAAGATGTACCCCCGGATTTGAAATTTATGCATCACAACTACGTCACGGGAACCGTACCCGTAGCTATAATGATTTATTATTAAAAAAAGAAGTGGGCCAGCATTATATTATCATAAAACGGGCCTGGACATATAATTTGCTACCAGAGATACTCCATACTTACATTATGTAGACCCTTCACAAATCTGAAAATCGAACAGATAGCTTCATATTTTTGGAAGCAAACTCCTATAAACCATTTGTGTTAGAACTAGGAGGTAAATTTAACCCCAATTCTAATGAACAATTGAGTCTACGTAAAATAGCAAATAACTCAGCATTCTTAGAGATTCTTTAGTCTAAATTTTAAACAAAATAAAACGAACTGATCCAAATAGTAGACTAATGAACAGAACCACTACAACATATCAAACAAATTAAACAAGAAGACTCACTCAAAATATATGAATAGTTGGGTAAAAGGGAAATGAAATGAACCTCTATAACCGTATTTGCTTTCGAGTCAGTCAAATGGACACTTTAGTGATGAATCCAAAATTGCAACTCAAAATACGAACCGGTGAACGACCAAGAACGGAACAGGGATTCGACGACCTCGAACGTCTTCAACGCTCAACTCCGAACAACTCACCAAACGAGCATCACAATGGACTCAAGCAATAACCAGCGATTTTCCTTTTAGCACGGTTGTAATGTGGAGTGAAGGAGAAGAGGTCTTGAAGATGAATGTTGAAGAAGAGGATCTAGCGTGTTTTTTCGTAAGTGTCTCCATTGTAACTCTTAGATCTAGTGTGTTTTCAGTGAAGAAGATGATGTGAGGGGTCTCGTGGCGGTAGTGTGATGAAGAAGAGGGTACAACCGCTAGTATCGTTGGGAGATAGGTGTTGGTTGTTGTATGAGGGAGGGTGGTAGCGGAGAGGATGGCAATGGAGTAGTGGCTGTTGGTCCGTTTTTCGGCGAGCTCGCCGGGCAGCGTCAAGGTGGTCGCTGGTTGTTTGATGTCTCTAGTGTTTTTGTTTTAAGGAAGATGATGAAGCTTAGGGTTTTGTGTTTGTGAAGAGGCTGATGCTTCTCTTCTGATGGAAACGGTTGCTGTCCCTAGGGTTCTCTAGTGTTCTTTGTTAGGTTTTTTCATGAAGAATAAGAGCTGAAGGTTTTGATGTAGGTTTTTCACAATCAAAACAGCAGCTGGCTTCCAACTTAGACTCTAGGGTTCTTTTACTGTCTAGGTCTAGGGTTTTAGGGGTATTGGTCTTGGGTTATTATGGGCTAGATCTGAAAATTAAGCCTAAAAAAATGGATTGTTTGAGCCCAAATTTTATTCTTTCTCCGTGAACAAGACTAAAAATACTACATCATTTACTAATTAATCCTACTTATGTAAAATAACTATTAAAATAAGACTAACCATTAAAACAAACCTATTTTTTGGTATTTTTCAAATATCATACTAAAAGATAAAAATGGAATTAGATTAAAATCATTGCAAAAATTAAAATAATATTCTTGAAAATAAAGGGGAACTATTTTTGTATTTTTGAATTTTTATGTAAAGTAGATAAATTAAAAGTAACTAGATAAAATATTAATTAGCTAAATAAAAGAAAATATTTTTGTAGTTTTCATTTTTGTGATAAAATAAAGTAAAAGAGTCAAAACTATTTAGAATAGCGATACTAAACCTAAACTAAATATTTTATGCTAAAATGTGTAAAATCTTGGGGAGGGTCAAAAATTACATGTCTACGGCTGCCCCTCTTTGACTGGAAACGCGAAGAGTTTTCAGACAAAGAACGACGAGACAGGTTTTTTGACCCGACCCTTATTTAGAGAGACCAAAAACTAAAAGAAAGGAGAATGTGACCGAGCCCTGGTATCTGAGCTGCATACATATCCTTGGCAATAAAGGAATCAGGCCACGTGTAGTTCAGAAGTAGGAACAGTGATGGAGTATATCGAGGTGGAGAGACGATTGAGCTGCCGTTCTGTCGAGGTTCTGGTCTGCGGTCCTATTATTACATCAAAATAAAAAAAATAAAAAAATCAAGATTAAAAAACTAACTAAGCCTATCAGCTACGAGTTATAAGATTCCTATCTATGAGTCTTCTGAAGCTTGATCTTGAGTCTTGGTTGGTTCTTCATGCGGACTCTGATCTGAATCTTGATGCTTGTTAGCTGCACGTGTTAGTTCATTCTTCCACGGCTTCTTCGGATCAAGACCGGACATGCAGTGCTCGTGACTTCAGCCATGTCTTGAGCAGCTCACCTCTTTCATCTGCTTCTGCATTTAGATTAACTTCCCTCTTTTTTTTTCTTTTCTTTCTTTTCTTCTTGGATTGAGACTTCTTCTTTGTTCATCTTAAACCCCCGTGCCTCGAGGTAAAAACCTTATTCTTCAGGCAACTCGTGCTACCTCCGATTTGAAACTTGAAATGAATTCTGAAATGACTTCCCTCTTTTTCCAGGTGGGTGCCTGCTACTGACTGAAAACTTGAAATAAATTCCCTCATTCTCCAGGTGGGCGCCTGCCACTGACATAAAACTTAAAATGACTCTGAATTGAATTCTAAAATGACTTCCCTCATTCTCCAGGCGGGTGTCTGCAACTTAAACTTGAAATGAATTCCTTTATTCTCCAGGTGGGCGCCTGATGCCTACTTGAAATGAATTCCTTTGTTCATCAGGTGGGCGCCTAATGCTAAAACTTGAAATGAATTCCCTTGTTCTTCAGGTGGGCGCCTGATGCATAAACTTGAAATGAATTCCCTTGTTATCCAGGTGGACGCCTGATGCTTAAACTCGAAATGAATTACCTTGTTCTCCAGGTGGGCGCCTGATGCCAAAACTTGAAATGAATTCCCTTATTTTCCAGGTGGGCGCCTGATGCCAAAACTTGAAATGAATTCCCTTGTTTTTTAGGTGGGCGCCTGATGCTAATACTTGAAAAGAATTCCCTTCTTTTCCGCGACCTGATGCTAAAACTTAAAATGAATTCCCTTGTTCTCCAGGTGGGCGCCTGATGCTTAGACTCGAACTGAATTCCCTTATTTTCCAGGTGGGTGCTTGATGCCAAAACTTGAAATATATTCCCTTGTTTTCCAGGTGGGCGCCTGATGCCAAAACTTGAAATGTATTCCCTTATTTTCCAGGTGGGCGCCTGATGCCAAAACTTGAAATATATTCCCTCGTTTTCCAGGTGGGCGCCTGCCATTACAACAAAATAGACAAACCAAAAGAAACTTTTCTGCCCCAGTTTGGTACCGGGAACATCTGTGAGTGTTAATCGAATCATGTTACCCAAAAGAGCTCTAAGAATTTAAAAGCTAAATCCCATTATCCAGGAGGGCCCTAAAATTTAAAATTAAATCTCATCTTAAGAGTGAAAACATCAAAGCTAAATTCTACTTCCTAAAGGTAAAACTTACGCTGAATCTCATTATCTATGAGGGTCCTAAAAACTTTAAACTAACTCCCATTATCCAGGAGGGTCCTGAAAACTTGAAATTAAATTCCATTATCCAGGAGGGTCCTGAAAACATAAAATTAAATTCCATTATCCAGGAGGGTCCTGAGCTTAAAGAAAGCTAAAAACTCTTCTGACTAGGGAGAATGCTTAGGAGGTAATGGTCATCTCAACTAGGGGAACGCCTAGCAAGTAAAAACCTTCTCAAACAACCTTTGTGCTGACCGGATTTGGGCACTGCACTTGAAAAATTCAAGCTTCCAAGCTTCAATTTGGACATAGTCTTCGTCCCTGCTTCAAACAAAGAAAACTTTTGAGTTTGAACATGGTGGTTGGATTGTGGTCTTGACTTTGAGGGCGATTGCTCCTTCATTTGCCATGATAACTTTGATCTCAACTTGAAATACCTTGCTTGTTTATTGATTAACCACTTTCTCTGTCACCCTTATCACAGAAAATACTTCTGATCCGTTCACACCCAATACCCTCTACCGGTTTCATTGTGCTCATGAATTGACATATACTGAACCTTTGTATTTCACATGAATCCCAAAGCACGTCAATTGCCACCCACTCAGTGCGCATACTATTCTTTCCTAACTTATTCCACTTTGATGTGCTAGCCAGATTTCGTTTTGTGCAATTGGAAGGCTGGTAGCAAATTTTGAAGTCATTTCTCACTTGTTCTGACCAAACAGACTCAAGAAGCACTAAAAGAAAAAGGCTTATTAGCGACCAAAATCTAGTGACGGGTGATAAATCTCGTCCCTAAAAGTCTACATATATGGATGATATTTATTCCTGGTCCCTAGTTCTCTATTTTGCCTTTTAACTAAATCCAGCCACTAAAATAGTTGAATTTTGGTCCTTAATACTGTTATTGAGCGTCACGTTATTTATCTTTACCTTATAAATATGAAATAAACAAAAATGAAAACTCTGAAATTAAAAAGATAACAACTCTGTTATTAGAAGTCAGCTCTCTCAAAACTCCGTCTCTCCTTCTTAAAGCCTTAAAAACCCTAGACCCATCTCTCAAAACCCGTAAGATCCCCAAAATCATCATCTCTAAAGATTTCATTCTTCCGATTTCTTCTTCTATTCTTGGAGAGACATGGGTAGCCGTTGGACTGAGTATGGATGTTCTTCCTACTGCATAGCTGTTGCCGAATATTGCGTTGTTCCTAAATCTGGTATTAGCTTGTGGGCTGATTTTGGGTATGTCAAAAATTATCCTTTTATATACATTCTGTAATGATTTATCTGGTTATTTTTAAATGTTTGGATCGATTCTTCTCCAAAAGTTACAACAGATCTAGCTAGGGCTTGAACTCCAGAAATATTTTGGGATTCTTCAGTAAACTTTGTCCAGTGAAGTAAATTTCTTCTCATTATTGACAACGAGGTAGTGATTTCATTCCAAGATATTTTTTATGACGTTACAGTGTGATTATAAAGTTTTATTTTTTGATTGTTAAATTAAATTTTTTTGTTTGTTTGCTTGTTTTATTCTTTTTCGCTCTTTATTGTCAATGTATAAATACCATATGAGTTGTGACATATTATCACACCTAACGTCTTAGTGAATCCAAATGTAATGATAAGGATACTGTTTCATGAATTTGAATTTTAAATGCCAATATCAGCTTATGACATAATAATTTTGGAAGGGTCTCTGGAGGATATTTGTTTACTTTTTACGGTGTTAAATGTGATGGATACTAGTAAAGCGAGAAGATAAAATAATATTATATCATTTATGCAGCGAAATAAAGGTGTTAGTAATTAAATTAGGAGTTTTGAACTTCAAAACTTGTACCAGGAATGAGATTATTTTTTCAGTGGCTATAAAAGGATGTTGCACATTATTTGAAATTTATCATGTTCATTTGATTGTTTATATCTCTAAGTAGTTGAGTAGTCACCAGAGTTAGAGGGTCCCTTATTGAGTTATGATTTCTTTTCTTTTTTCTTCGTAAAAATAATGTACTATATTTTGTTCTAATTGTGAGGGTTATGTTTGATCAATTGATTAAGATATTCGTGTTTGGTCACAATACTCCCTTTGAGTTAACTTGTACCTATTTTCTCATCTTAGATTTAACATTTGCATTATCCCAGGCATTTTTATAAGCTTCTATCCATAGAAATGTATAATATTCTTGTGAAGGAAATCTCATTTGTGCTAAGTTATGTAGAAATTCTTAGTTTCACCATTCTTTCCTTGGATCATGTATGTATGTATTTGGTGTATCTCTAGTTATATTTCTTAGCTGCTAATGAAATCATGATCTTGGTTGTTAATATATCTTCCGATAGCAATTGCAACATTTCAGGATTAGCTATTGTTATCCTTTATCTTGTTTGACTCTTTTGACTACTTGGGAAATATTAGGAACAAACATATGAGTATGTAGTTAAATTAGGCTGAGCAGTTGTACCTTTTTTTTCCCAAAATAATATCACTAAAGTGGAGAATATTGTTATTTGTCATGACTTGAGTGATATTAAAGTTTGTGAATAAGCTATATACCTCAGTTATCATAAATTAGTAGTTGGAAAGTGTAGTATTTGAGCAGTGCTAGAAAAAAAATCCTTTAGTCTGTTTGAGTTGCTATGTCATTGTTTAGAATATCTTGATTTCATTTACATGATTCTCTATGTAAGAAAATTACTTCCTTGAATAATATGAACATGTTGCTTTTAAAGATAGTAAATATGTGGCTAATTCTTGGTAAGTTAAATGAGTTCTTGCTGGAGAAATGGATAATTTGGAAACTGCAGGTACTTATATGTTATTCTGATGTCCTTAAGATGCTCTAGCTAAAAATATTGTGGACAAAATATTATATAGTTGAACTACTAGAACTCACTACTACCTTATTTCATTTGATTACAGTGGAATATTCTATCCAAATGGACATTACTAGAAATACTTTTGTTGTGACGACCCGGCCCGTCGTCACGTGAGTTAGCGCCCCATTTTTTCCATTTTATGCTTCTTCATGCTTCATTATAAGACTCTTGTGTGAACGGGTTGATCTGGATTGGTTTTAGAAGGAAATGAGACACTTAGTCTCTTTAAGGAAGGTTTGTTTTGGAAAAGTCAACCGGATGTTGACTTATGAGTTAGAGGGCTCGGATGTGATTTCTGGTGATTTGGTTAGCTTCGGGGGATGATTTGTGACTTGGGAGAGCGATCAGAAGTGATTTTGGAGGTCTGGTGTAGAATTAGGCTTGAATTGGCGAAGTTAGTATTTTGGTGAATTCCGGTTGATAGGTGAGATTTTGATCCGAGGGTCGGAATGGAATTCCGAGAGTTGCTGCAGCTTCGTTATGTGATTTAGGATGTGTGTGCAAAATTTCAGGTCATTCGGAGGTGTTTTGGTCGGGTTTTTGATCGAATGCGTATTTCGGAAGTTTTAGAAGAACTTAGGCTTGAATCCGATGTAATTCGATGATTTTGGTGTTAGTTGAGGCGTTTTGATGATTGGATCAAGTTTGAATAATGTTTTAAGATGTGTTGGTACTTTTGGTTGAGGTCCCGGGGGCCTCGGGGTGATTTCGGATGGCTAATGGACGGTTTTTGGGACTTAGGATGTTGCAGAAATTGCACGTTCAGTGTTGCAGACATTTGTTCTCTGTGATCGCAGGAGGGTCTCTGCGATCGCATAGAAGGATTTTGAGGGGATGTTTGATTGTTCAATGCGATCGCATACTGAGGGTTGCGATCGCGCAGTGTTAAGTGCTGATGAATTGCAATCGCAAGGGGTCTGTAGCGATCGCATAGGGTATTTTGAGGGACTGGAAATTTTATGCTCTGCGATCGCAGAGGTTAGGATGCGATCGCATAGAGTAAGCTACAGTGATCCGGGCAGAATGTTAAAAACATTTCATCCGCGAACCCAAACCCATTTTCCACCATTTTTGAGCATTGTGAGAGCTACTTGGGAGCATTTGAAGGGGGATTCGAAGGAGATTGACTGGAGGTAAGTTTTATGAGTTAAAAACACGATTATATTGTGGAATTATCCTTGAAATTCTTGAGAATTTAGCTAAATTGGAAGAAACTAGGGCTTGGGATTTTAAGATTTTAAATTGGAATTTGAGGGGCCATTTGTGGTCCGAATTGAGAGTTTTTGGTGTGTATAGACTCGTGGCGAGATAAGGAATTCGATGATGTTAAATGTTCTGATTTTTGAGAAGTGGGCCCGAGGCTCGGGTTTTGCAAATTTCGTGAATTTCAATATTTTTCGAGTCTTTTCGATTGGGGTATGTTCCCTTAGCCTATTGTAACGTATTCGTTGTGGTTTTGATCAGATTTGACGCGCGAGGAGGTCGATTTGCGAGGCAAGGGCATAGCGAGCTAGGATTTTAGCCGGCTTGAGGTGAGTAATGATAGTAAATGATATCCTAAGGGTTTGAAATCCCGGATTTGCACAACGTAGTGCTATATTGAGGTGAAACACGCGCTTAATGGCGAGCGCAGGGTTGTTTACTACTGGGGATTGTGACTTGGTCCGTCCCGTTTGATATCTTACCGCGTATTTGACTGAGCTATTTTGTTTATCATCATGATTTGGGTTAGTTGTCATGTTTGGGGCCTCGTGCCGACTTGTAGAACCCTTAGGGGCATTATAACTGATTTTCCCTCACTCTATTTATTTAAAAATCACATCCTCGGTCATGTTTCTATTTGTTTTAAACAATGTGAACTGGTTTTATATGTGTTAATCCTAAATGAGGGAAATATGTGGGCTGAGATCCCTACCTTATATTATTGTGTCCTAAAATGACTGAGAGGGTTTGAGAACGCAACAGTGAGGATGTTATATATATTATGGATCGGGCTGCACACCGCAGCAAATACTTATATGGATCGGGCTGCATGCCACAACAGTTGTTTATGTGGATCGGGCTGCGCGCCGCAGCAATATTGCGCTTGGGCTATAGGAGCCCCTCCGGAGTCTGCACACCCCCAGTGAGCGCCGTCGACGAGATATATGGATTGGGCTGCACGCCGCAGTGATATGTGGATCGGGCTGCACGCCACAGCGATTATTATGTGATACTATTCTAAGAATGAGCCCGAGGGGTTGTTACTATACTGAGCGGCTGATACTGGGCTGAGGGGCAGTTTTACTATTTACTACTTATTAGCTGTCTTACCTGATTTAATTGCCTTTAAAATTGAGATTTCATTCGGTTATAATTTATTATTATTACTCACTGGGTCGGAGTACTCAGATTACTCCATGCACCATGTGTGCAAATTCAGGCATAGCAGAGCCCGTTCCTGAGCACTGATATCCTCTTCCAGATCAGGCAGCGAGATCGGAGCATCGAGGTAGCTGTTGGCGTCCGCAGCCCCCTTGACTCCCCTATTTTATGCTATTTCAGTTATTCCATACTTTTGTATCAGATATTCTGTTTAGTAGACTTATAGCAACTCTGTAGTAGCTCATGACTTGTGACACCCCGTTTTGGGCTGTGTCGGAATGGTTCCCTTTGCTATTGTCGTTGTTTTCGCTTTTGTAACTATTTTATACACGTTGTGAATTTATTAATGTTAAGTAATTGCTAAGAGAAGTGTTTCCGTTGTTCTGGCTGGCCTTGCCTTCACGAGATGCGCCATCACGGTCGGGTTTGGGATTTGGGCCGTGACAAGTTGGTATCAGAGCCTAGGTTACTAGGTCTTGCGAGTCATGAGCTGGTTTAGTAGAGTCACGCGGATCGGTACGGAGACATCTGTACTTATCCTCGAGAGGGTGCAGAACCTTTAGGAAAACTCCACATTCTTGAAATTCTTGTCGTGCGAACTTGTTGATCCGAGTACTAAACTTCTCTTAATTCTATTCTCTCACAGATGGTGAGGACACGAGCTACAGGACGTGGCGGACGACCACCAGTGCCACGTACTGAGACCACCAGAGGCCGTGGACACGGTCGTGGTCGTAGCAGAGGCAAAGCAGCAGGGGCAGCACCTATTGATCCACCAGTTGCCCCAGCTCAGGATCAGGCTCCAGCAGCACCAGTTCAGGCACCAGCTGTGCCCATCGTGATTCCTGGCCTTCAGGAGACTTTGGCTAAGATATTGACAGTTTGCACTGGCCTGGCTCAGGTCGTTTCGGCCACCATGGCAGCAGCTACTTCGCAGGCTGGGGGAGGCAATCAGACCCCCGCTGCTCGCACGCCTGAGCAGGTAGTGCAGGGTTTACAGACTCCAGAGGCACGTCCAGCTCAGCCAGTTGCACCAGTGCAGGAGTTCAGGGTTCCAGCTATGCCCGAGAATGAGCAGCGTCATCTTGAGAGGTTTGGTAGACTCCAGCCTCCGACATTCAGTGGTGCTGAGGGCGAGGATGCCCAGGGTTTTCTTGACAGATGTCAGCGGATGCTCCGTACAACAGGGATTCTCGAGTCTAGTGGTGTGGCTTTTACCACCTTTCAGTTTACTGGGGCTTCCTTTAATGGTGGGAGGCGTATGAGCGGCATAGGCCGGCTGGTGCAGCACCTTTGACTTGGTAGGAGTTCTCCACTCTCTTCTTGGAGAAGTATGTATCACAGTCCCGCAGAGAGGAGCTGCGCAGACAGTTTGAGTGGCTACGGCAGGGAGATATGACAGTGTCCCAGTATGAGATGAGATTTTCAGAGTTGGCTCGGCATGCAGTTTGGCTGGTTCCGACAGATCGTGAGCGTATCGGGAGGTTTATAGATGGTCTCAACTACCCTCTCCGTGTTCTTATGACTAGGGAGCGAGTACTGGGTGCCACATTCGAGGAGGTGGTTGATATAGCCCGAGAGATTGAGGCGGTTCGTCGTCAGGATCGAGATGAGAGGGAGGCCAAGAGGCCTCGAGGTTCTGGTAGTTACAGTGGTGCTCCTTCGAGGGGCCAGTTCCAGCAGGGTCGGGGTCGTTCTTTCAGGCCCGCTCAGTCAGCCCGTCCCGAGTATCGCAGGGCATCTTCAGGTCGTGGTTACCATGGTTCTCAGCAGAGTCAGCCATCTCTCAGCGCTCTTCCAGCATAGAGTTCGTCTCGTGCTCCGTCTGCTTAGGATTCTTCCAGGCCGAGTGCATCAGCTAGTCACTCTGGCGCGAGGGGTTCCCTTCAGTCCTAGTCCCCAGCACCTGGGAGTTGCTATGAGTGTGGAGAGTTTGGGCATATGCGGAGGGAGTGTCCTCGTCATGCTGCCAGCTCATCTCAGCAGAGGGGTCAGCCCTCATCTTCTGGTCCAGTTTCTTTAGCACCCGCCCCGCCAGCTAGGGGTGAGGGTCAGGCAGCCAGGGGTCGCCCCAAGAGGTGGTGGTCGATCGGGCAGTGGTCAGGCTCGCTTTTATGCTCTTTAGGGCAGGATAGATGCTATTTCTTCGGATGCTGTTATTACAGGTATTATTTCAGTCTGCCACAGAGATGCCTCAGTTTTATTTTATCCTGGTTCCACCTATTCCTATGTGTCCTCATATTTTGCTCATCATTTGGGTACGACCCAAGGGTGTCTTGCTTTACCTGTCCATGTATCTACCCCAATGGGTGATAGTGTTGTTGTAGACCATGTATACCGGTCATGTTTGGTTACTATTGGGGGTCTGGAGACCCGAGTTGATCTGTTGCTATTGAGCATGGTAGATTTTGATGTTATTTTGGGCATGGACTGGTTATCTCCGTGTCATGCTATCCTAGACTGTCATGCTAAGACAGTCACTCTGGCTATACCGGGTGTACGGAGGATCGAGTGGCGTGGTATGACTGACTATGTTCCTAGCAGGGTGATTTCATTCTTAAAGACTCGGCGTATGGTTGGGAAGGGTTGCCTTTCCTATTTGGCGTTCGTGAGGGATGTTGGAGCCGAGACTCCTAGCATTGCTTCTGTTCCAGTTGTGAGGGAGTTTCCCGATGTTTTCCCTGCAGACCTGTCGCGCATGCCCCCAGACAGGGATATTGATTTTGGTATTGACCTGGTGCTGGGCACCCAGCCCATTTCCATTCCGCCATATCGTATGGCACCAGCAGAGTTGAAAGAATTGAAGGATCAGCTTCAGGAACTCCTAGATAAGGGGTTCATTCGGCCTAGGGTGTCACCGTGGGGTGCACCGGTTCTATTTGTGAAGAAGAAGGATGGCACCATGAGAATGTGCATTGACTATAGGCAATTGAACAAAGTGACAGTGAAGAACAAGTATCCCCTACCTCGCATTGATGATTTATTTGACCAGCTTCAGGGAGCGAGGGTGTTCTCCAAGATTGATCTCCGTTCGGGCTATCACCAGTTGAAGATCAGGGATTCAGATATTATGAAGACTACTTTCAGGACTAGATATGGGCACTATGAGTTTCTCGTTATGTCTTTCGGACTGACCAATGCCCCAGCAGCGTTCATGCATTAGATGAACAGTGTATTTAGGCCGTATCTGGATTCATTCGTTATTGTTTTTATTGATGATATTCTGGTGTACTCGCGTAGTCAGGAGGAGCACGCGCAGCATTTGCGAGTTGTATTGCAGAGGTTGAGGGAGGAGAAGCTTTATGCAAAGTTCTCCAAGTGTGAGTTTTGGCTCAGTTCAGTGGCTTTCTTGGGGCACGTGGTGTCCAGCGAGGGTATTCAGGTTGACCCGAAGAAGATAGAGGCGGTGCAAAGTTGGCCTAGACCGACCTCAGCCACAGAGATTCGTAGTTTCCTTGGGTTGGCAGGTTATTATCGCCGGTTTGTTCAGGGATTTTCCTCTATTGCATCGCCCTTGACCAAGTTGACTCAGAAGGGTGCTCCATTTGTATGGTCGGACGAGTGCGAGGAGAGCTTTCAGAAGCTCAAGACAGCTTTGACCACGGCTCCAGTGTTGGTTTTGCCATCAGCTTCAGGTTCTTATACGGTATATTGTGATGCTTCGAGCGTTGGGATTGGATGTGTGTTGATACAGGAGGGTAGAGTTATTGCATATGCTTCTCGTCAGTTGAAGCCCCACGAGAAGAACTACCCTGTTCATGATTTGGAGTTGGCTGCTATAGTTCATGCTTTGAAGATTTGGAGGCACTACTTGTATGGCGTATCTTGTGAGGTATTCACCGATCATCGCAGTCTTCAGCATTTGTTCAAGCAAAAGGATCTTAATTTGAGACAGCGGAGGTGGCTAGAGTTACTTAAGGATTATGATATTACCATTCTGTATCACCCGGGGAAGGCCAATGTAGTGGCCGACGCTTTGAGCCGAAAGGCAGATAGTATGGGGAGTTTGGCGTATATTCCAGTTGGGGAGAGGCCCTTTGCAGTTGATGTTCAGGCCTTGGCCAATCGGTTGGTGAGATTAGATATTTCGGAGCCTAGTCGGGTGTTGGCTTGCGTGGTTTCTCGGTCTTCCTTGTATGACCGCATCGGAGAGCGCCAGTTATAAGGATCCCCATTTGCTTGTCCTTAAGGACAGGGTCCAGCATGATGATGCCAGAGACGTGACCATTGGCGAGGATGGTGTGTTGAGGATGCAGGGCCGGATTTGTGTGCCCAATGTGGACGGGCTTCGGGAGTTGATATTTGAGGAGGCCCACAGCTCGCGGTATTCCATTCATCCGGATGCCGCGAAGATGTATCAGGATTTGAGGCAGCATTATTGGTGGAGAAGAATGAAGAAAGACATTGTAGGATTTGTGGCTCAGTGTCTCAACTGTCAGCAGGTAAAATATGAGCATCAGAGACCGGGTGGTGTACTTCAGCGGATGATTATTCCCGAGTGGAAGTGAGAGAGGATTACTATGGATTTCGTGAGTGGCCTCCCTCGGACTTTGAAGAAGTTTGATTCGATTTGGGTGATTGTGGATCGGCTGACCAAGTCCGCGCACTTCATTCCAGTATGTACTACCTATTCTTCGGAGCGGCTGGCAGGGATCTTTGATTGTCCGATTGCATGGGCTTCCAGTGTCTATTATCTCAGATAGGGGTACTCAGTTCACTTCTCAGTTCTGGAGGACTTTTCAGCGGGAGTTGGGTACACAGGTGGAGTTGAGCACAGCATTTCATCCTCAGACGGACGGACAGTCCGAGCGTACTATTCAGATATTGGAGGACATGTTGCGTGCCTGTGTTATTGATTTTGGAGGTTCTTGGGATGGGTTTTTGCCGCTTGCAGAGTTTGCCTACAACAACATTTATCAATCGAGCATTCAGATGGCTCCGTATGAGGCATTATATGGGAGGCGGTGTAGATCTCCTGTTGGTTGGTTCGAGCCTGGTGAGGCTAGGCTATTGGGGAGCTTGCCTTGCCACCCAGCTTGTCGGGCGTGCATCCGGTATTTCATGTATCTATGCTCCGAAAGTATGTTGGGGACCCGTCCCATGTATTGGACTTCAGCACGGTTCAGATGGATGATGATTTGACTTATGCTGTAGAGCCAACAGCCATTTTGGATCGTCAGGTTCGGAAGTTGAGGTCAAAGGAATAGCTTCGGTGAAAGTGCAGTGGAGAGGTCGGCCCGTGGAGGAGGCTACCTGGGAGACCGAGTGGGATATGCGGAGCAGATATCCTCACCTATTTGAGGCTTCAGGTATGTTTCTTGACCCGCTCGAGGACGAGCGTTTGTTTTAGTTGGGGAGGATGTGACGACCCGGCCCGTCGTCATGTGAGTTACCGCCCGGTTTTCCCCATTTTCTGCTTCTTCATGCTTCATTACAAGAGTCTTGTGTGAACGGGTTGATCTGGATTAGTTTTAGAAGGAAATGAGACACTTAGTCTCTTTAAGGAAGGTTTGTTTTGGAAAAAGTCAACCGGATGTTGACTTATGAGTTAGAGGGCTCGGATGTGATTTTCGGTGATTCGGTTAGCTTCGGGGGATGATTTGTGACTTGGGAGAGCGATCAGAAGTGATTTTGGAGGTCCGGTGTAGAATTAGGCTTGAATTGGCGAAGTTAGTATTTTGGCGAATTCTGGTTGATAGGTGAGATTTTGATCCGAGGGTCGGAATGGAATTCCGAGAGTTGCTGTAGCTTCGTTATGTGATTTACGATGTGTGTGCAAAATTTCAGGTCATTCGGAGGTGTTTGGTCGCGTTTTTGATCGAATGCGTATTTCGGAAGTTTTAGAAGAACTTAGGCTTGAATCCGATGTAATTCGATGATTTTGGTGTTAGTTGAGGCATTTTGATGATTGGAGCAAGTTTGAATAATGTTTTAAGATGTGTTGGTACTTTTGGTTGAGGTGCCGAGGGCCTCGGGGTGATTTCGGATGGCCAACGGACGATTTTTGGGACTTAGGATGTTGTAGAAATTGCAGGTTCAGTGTTGCAGACATTTGTCCTCTGCGATAGCAGGAGGGTCTCTGCGATCTCATAGAAGGATTTTGAGGGGATGTTTGATTGTTCAATGCGATCGCATACTGAGGGTTGCGATCGCACAGTGTTAAGTGCTGATGAATTGTGATCGCAGGGGGTCTGTCGCGATCGCATAGGGTATTTTGAGGGACTGGAAATTTTGTGCTCTGCGATCGCAGAGGTTAGGATGCGATCGCATAGAGTAAGCTACAGTGAACCGGGCAGAATGTCAAAAAACATTTCATCCGCGGACCCAAACCCATTTTCCACCATTTTTGAGCACTGTGAGAGCTACTTGGGAGCATTTGAAGGGGGATTCGAAGGAGATTGACTGGAGGTAAGTTTTATGAGTTAAAAACACGATTATATTGTGGAATTATCCTTGAAATTCTTGAGAATTTAGCTAAATTGGAAGAAACTAGGGCTTGGGATTTTAAGATTTTAAATTGGAATTTGAGGGGCCATTTGTGGTCCGAATTGAGAGTTTTTGGTGTGTATAGACTCGTGGCGAGATAAGGAATCCGATGATATTAAATGTTCTGATTTTTGAGAAGTGGGCCCGAGGCTCGGGTTTTGCAAATTTCGTGAATTTCAATATTTTTTGAGTCTTTTCGATTGGGGTATGTTCCCTTAGCCTATTGTAACGTATTCGTTGTGGTTTTGATCAGATTCGACGCGCAAGGAGGTCGATTTGAGAGGCAAGGGCATAGCGAGCTAGGATTTTGGCCGGCTTGAGGTGAGTAATGATAGTAAATGATATCCTGAGGGTTTGAAAACCCCCGGGAATTTGCACAACGTAGTGCTATATTGAGGTGAAACACGCGCTTAACAGAGAGCGCGGGGTTGTTTATTACTGGGGATTGTGGCTTGGTCCGTCCCGTTTGATATCTTACCGCGTATTTGACTGAGCTGTTTTGTTTATCATCATGATTTGGGCTAGTTGCCATGTTTGGGGCCTCGTGCCGACTTGTAGAACCCTTAGGGGCATTATAACTGATTTTTCCTCACTCTATTTATTTAAAAATCACATCCCCGGTCATGTTTCTATTTGTTTTAAACAATGTGAACCGGTTTTATAAGTGTTAATCCTAAATGAGGGAAATATGTGGGCTGAGATCCCTACCTTATACTATTGTGTCCTAAAATGACTGAGAGGGGTTGAGAACCCAACAGTGAGGATGTTATATATATTATGGATTGGGCTGCGCGCCGCAGTAAATACTTATATGGATCGGGCTGCACGCCGCAGCAGTTGTTTATGTGGATCGGGCTGCGCGCTGCAGCAATATTGTGCTTGGGCTGTAGGAGCCCCTCCGGAGTTTGTACACCCCCAGTGAGCGTCGTCGACGATATATGGATCGGGCTGCATGCCGCAGCGATATGTGGATCGGGTTGCACGCCGCAGCGGTTACTATGTGATACTATTCTGAGAGTGATTTGAGAGTAAGCCCGAGGGGCTGTTACTGTACTGAGCGGCTGATACTGGGCCGAGGGGCAGTTTTACTATTTACTACTTATTAGCTGTCTTACCTGATTTACCTGCCTTTAAAACTGAGATTTCATTTGATTTTCACGGATTTTACTACTTTAAGTGATTTACTGCCTGATATAGAATTTCCTTTTGCTGTTTTGAGCTTTCTTACCTTCGGTTATTATTTATTATTATTACTCACTGGGTCGGAGTACTCACATTACTCCCTGCACCATGTGTGCAGATTCACGCATAGCTGAGTCCGTTCCTGAGCATTGATACCCTTTTCCAGATCAGGCAGCGAGATCGGAGCATCGAGGTAGCTGTTGGCGTCCGCAGCCCCTTGACTCCCCTATTTTATGCTATTTCAGTCATTCCAGACTTCTGTATCAGATATTCTATTTAGTAGACTTATAGCAACTCTATAGTAGCTCATGACTTGTGACACCCCGGTTTGGGCTGTGTCGGGATGGTTTTCCGTATTCTTATCGTTGTTTCCACTTTATTTACTATATTGAGCATGTGTTAGAATTTTATTAATATTAATTAATTGCTCTGAAAGAGGTGTTAGCTTTGTTCTGGCTGGCCTTGTCTTCACGAGAGGCGCCATCACGACCGGGTTGGGATTTGGGTCGTGACAAGTTGGTATCAGAGCCTAGGTTACTAGGTCTCGCGAGTCATGAGCTGGCTTAGTAGAGTCTCGCGGATCGGTACGGAGACGTCTGTACTTATCCTCGGGAGGCTGCAGAACCTTTTAGGAAACTCCACATTCTTGGAATTCTTGTCGTGCGAACTTGTGGATCCGAGTACTAAACTTCTCTCTATTCTATTCTCTCACATATGGTGAGGACACGAGCTACCGGACGTGGCGGACGACCCCCAGTACCACCCACTGAGACCACCAGTGGCCGTGGATGCGGTCGTGGTCGTGGCAGAGGCAGAGCAGTAGGGGCAGCACCTGTTGATCCACCGGTTGCCCCAGCTCAGGATCAGGCTCCAGCAGCACCAGCTCAGGCACCGGCTGTGCCCATAGTGATTCCTGGCCTTCAGGAGACATTAGCTCAGATCTTGACAGTGTGCACGGGCCTGGCTCAGGTGGTTTCAGCCACTACAGCAGCAGCAGCTACTTCATAGGCCGGGGGAGGCAATCAGACCCCGGCTGCTCGCACACCTGAGCAGGGAGTGCAGGGATTACAGACTCCAGAGGCACCTCCGGCTCAGCCAGTTGCACCAGTGCAGGAGTTCAGAGTTCCAGATATGCCTGAGGATGAGCAGCGTCGTCTTGAGAGGTTTGGTAGGCTCCACCCTCCGACATTTAGTGGTGCCGAGGGCGAGGATGCCCAGGGTTTTCTCGACAGATGTCAGCGAATGCTTCGTACAGCGGGGATTCTTGAGTCCAGTGGTGTGGCTTTTATTACTTTTCAGTTTACTGGAGCTGCCTTCACTTGGTGGGAGGCGTATGAGCGTCATAGGCCGGCTGGTGCAGCACCTTTGATTTGGCAGTAGTTCTCCACTCTCTTCTTGGAGAAGTATGTACCGCAGTCCCGCAGAGAGGAGCTGCGCAGACAGTTTGAGTGGCTACGGCAGGGAGATATGACAGTGTCCCAGTATGAGATGAGATTTTCAGAGTTGGCTCGGCATGCAGTTTGGCTGGTTCCGACAGATCGTGAGCGTATCCGGAGGTTTGTTGATGGTCTCAACTACCCTCTCCATGTTCTTATGACTAGGGAGAGAGTGATGGGTGCCACATTCGAGGAGGTGGTTGATATAGCCCGAGAGATTGAGGCGGTGCGTCGTCAGGATCGAGATGAGAGGGAGGCCAAGAGGCCTCGAGGTTCTGGTAGTTACAGTGGTGCTCCTTCGAGGGGCCAGTTCCAGCAGGGTCGGGGTCGTTCATTCAGGCCCGCTCAGTCAGCCCGTCCCGAGTATCGCGGGGCATCTTCAGGTCGTGGTTTCCATGGTTCTCAGCAGAGTCAGCCATCTCTCAGCACTCTTCCAGCACAGAGTTCGTCTCGTGCTCCATCTGCTCAGGGTTCTTCCAGGCCGAGTGCATCAGCTAGTCACTTTGGCGCGAGGGGTTCCCTTCAGTCCCAGTCCCCAGCACCTGGGAGCTGCTATGAGTGTGGAGAGTTTGGTCATATGCGGAGGGAGTGTCCTCGTCGTGCTGCCAGCTCATCTCAGCAGAGGGGTCAGCCCTCATCTTCTGGTCCAGTTTCTTCAGCACCCGCCCCGCCAGCTAGGGGTGAGGGTCAGGGAGCCAGGGGTCGCCCCAGAGGTGGTGGTCGATCGAGCGGTGGTCAGGCTTGCTTTATGCTCTTCAGGGCAGGCAGATGCTATTGCNAGGCTCAAAATAACTAAGACAAACAGAGTTAATTTATTTATAACTTTTGGAATCCATTCTAAAAACTTTTCCCCAATTTCTAAAACAAGGGAATTTGATTCTTTTTTTTTCTTTTTCATTTTGAGATGGAATTTCTAAGAAAGACTGCCCCACTCTCGACTTTGTGGGATTATGAAATATTTTATTTGGTGCGACCGAACCTTAAGGCTGCCTACGTATCTTGTGGTAACAAGAATCAGGTCGAACGTAGTTCAAAAGACTACTTTTTGTTACTATTTTCCTTTTTCTTTTTCTTTTTTTCTTTTTCCTTCTCTTTTTTTTCTTTTCCCTTTTTTTGTCTTTATCTCTATTCTTTCTCTCTTTTTTTTGAATTTTCCTTTCGGAATAAAATTTCTAAAATAAACCTATGGGGACATGAACTTTTTTTCTTTCGTATGACTCTAACTTGATTCCAAAAGAGAGGAGGTCAAAGAAATCAGTACAGGCTCAAAAGGGTATCGAATGGTATAAGTGTTTGGGTAGCTGAAAGAGGGCCTCTCAATCCCTAAAAATGCCAAGTACCACACGTTCAACTTGAGAATGAAAAAGAAAGATCATGCACAAAATTTCTTTTGCAGCTTCGGCATTGAAATCACTGATATGCCTTCCACTTTTTGTTAGTGCCTTGTCAAGTACAGAACCCTCGTTGGGTGATTCCCTCTTCACAATGCATATCCTCCGTCAATCCGGAGAAAACTTTCTTAGCTTTATCTTGTAACTTGAGATGCGCTTGAACTCAAAGTTGCTTGCTTCAAATTGTCCAGGATGCACTCTCCTTTAACAAATTCTTATCATCCTATTAACTCCCAAATTATCTACCCCAGTTTCACACAATTCGGGCTTTAAATGATCTCAAAATGTCCAAATCTGTACTTATTTCCCTCAAATATCCCTATCATCTTCAAAATTATTTCATTGCTTCATGATTAAACTAACTTTTAAGACCAGGCCTAGAATTATGCGTGCATGTCATGTCACTAGAGCCAGCTTGAAAAGAACTATAAAAGTAGAAGAGAACTAAACAAAAAATGACTAGAAACAACAGAAAACAGAAAATTGCATTAGATAGACGGTGAAAGGGTTTGAACAACAAAACAAGCAAAATAAACTGGGATTACTACCCTGGAACAAACCTAGACAACACTAAATGAGTTACTACGACTAAATGAACTAGGCAAAATAAAAGGATAGAAGGGTTTGAGTCACAAGACAATATCCAGATTACAACCCTGAAATAACCCGGACAACAGAAATGACAACAATAAAAACCAACACGGTTCCCCTGGCTAGCCAAGAAAGGAGTGTCTTTCCAATTACCAAGATTGACATCTTAGCCACTGAGTTCCACATCAATATCGCCAATACCCTTACCAATTTCAATCACATTGACCTTAGCAAATAGCTTTTGGGTCCCTTTTGCCAACTCGTTCTTAAGATCAACTTTTGGAACTCAGACTGATAGCGCTGAAAACTTTGCGACAAGTGGCCTTCCAAGAAGCTCAGAAGAGTTCTCATATTCATTTTCAACACAAATCATGCCCACCATGCGTCTCATTGCGAACAGGCAATGAACTTTGGCTAGTATCCGCTGCTTCTGAATTTTGCACGGTAATGTCACCTGCATCAATAAACTTTTGGACTACTCTTTTCAGATCCCAACACTTTTCTATGTTGTGCCCCGGGTCATTAGAGCAATATGCACACCTTTGAGAATAATCAAAATTCTTTGGAAGGGGATTCGGCATTTTTATCTGAATCGACTTCAATATGTCCAATTGCCTCAATCTTTGGAACAAACTAGCATATGATTCTCCAATAGGAGTGAAAGACATTTCTCTTTGTTCCTGCCTTCTCATTTTGAACTCCGGCCTTGGTTGGAACCTCTTTCGGGTAGGTGGTTGATATGCTTGAGGAGGCAAGTAAGACATTTGTGGAGGTGGTGCAAGCCACTGCGGGTCTCGTGGTGTGGAGCATATGGCGGTGCATTGTGGATAGAGTACTGGGAAAGTGAGGTATGACTTTGGGGATTTTGTGGAGTAAAGTAGCACTGGGAAGGATTATCTGATGTACAAGGATATTCATGAGGTCGGTATTTGTGACGACCCAAAGGGTCATCACCTATTTCCTCATCCATTCTGTGCTTTCGAGGCCTTAAAACCTCTTTTTTTACTTGCCTCGATTTGCGTGCGCAGTCCGGGCGCGTAGCCGGAAAGCTTTTATGTTGAAATATGTGAATTCCGTGAAAAATTTGAAGAATTTTGATATTAATATGATTATATATGACTTTGGTCAACATTTTTGGTAAACGGACCCGGACCCGAGATTGGACGGTCCCGGAAGGTCCGTAGAAAAATATGGGACTCGGGCATGTGCCCGGAATCGAATTCCGAGGTCTAGAGCCCGAGATATGAATTTTTTCGTGAAATTGTTTATCTGAAATTATTAAGGAAAATGGAAATGAAAATTGATTAAAAGACTAGGGTATCGGGCTCGTATTTTGGTTCCGGCGCCCGGTACAAGTCTTAAATATGTGGTAAGCACTTTCTGTGACGTTTGGTCGAAATCGGACGTCATTTTACGTGTTTCGGACCTAAATATCTAAAGTTTGAAGTTTATGAAGTTATAATGAAAAATCATGTGCTTTGAGGCTTGATTCTATGTAAATGATGTTATTTTGGCGATTTGATCGCACGAGCAAGTCCGTAGGATGTTTTTGAGGTTGTATGCGTGTTTTGTTTGGAGCCCCGAGGGCTCGAGTGAGTTTTGGATAGGCATCGGATTGCATTTCTCATTTTTTTTAAAAATCTGGTATGCTGGCTTCTGTGGTTTTCGCAAATGCGAAAGGGAGACTCGTAATTGCGAGCTCGCAAATGCGAGCTTCCAGTCGCAATTGCGAGGTCTGGGCAATTACGCACAGGTCGCAAATGCGAGAATTTTGCTCGCAAATGCGAGAGGCTACTGATCGCAAATGCGATGGCATTTTCGCAAATGCGAAGCCTGGCCTCCAGACCCGAGTTCGCAAATGCGATCCCTGTGGTCGCAATTCCCAAGCCTGTGATGTTCGCAAATGCGAACTTACCTTCGCATTTCCCATATCCGAGGCCCAGCAAATTTTATACTTAGTCGAATTTTCACCATTCTTTCAAAACCCAAACACCATAGGCGAATTTTCAAGAGCAAACTTCATCCCAAATCACTTGTAAGTTGATTTTTACTCAATTCTTTCAATCTTTAACATCATTAAACATGTTTTCCACTTGAAATCAAAGATTTTCATGGGTGAAATTGGAATTTTTGGGTAGAACCTAGGTTTTCTATAAATTGGGGAGTTGGACCTCGATTTGAGGTCCGATTTCAAAATAAATTATATATTTGAACTCGTGGGGGAATGGGTAACCAGATTTTGGTTCGAACCTCGAGTTTTGACCACGTGGGCCCGGGGGCGATTTTGGAATTTTTGGGAAAAACTTGGGAAACACATTTTTTATGCATTCAAATTGATTCATATAATGTTTATTAAAGTAATTGAGCAATGTGTGATTAGATTCGAGCGAATTGGAGGTGGAACCGCGAGGTAAAGCAATAGTTGAGGATTAAGTGGATTTCAAGGCTTTGAGGTAAGTGTTTGGTTTAACCCTAGCTTGAGGGAATAGGAGTTGAGTCTTGTTGCTAATTTTTATGTGATCGAGTACGATGTATAGGCATGGTGACAAGTATCTATACATTGGTGTCTAGCATGACCGTGAGTCCTTATAATGTGATTATCATGAACTTATTGTGAATTTCATGTTTATTGGAGTATTTCCATATATTATGAATAACATGTGAATGGTGATATGATAATTTGATTCCTAGGAGCATTGGCTCGAACTGTGATACGAATATTGAAAGTATATGAAATGACTTGATTCATTGAGGAGCGTCGGCTCCAGTTGTAGAACGAATTGCGAAAGTATAAGTGATAATTGAACCTCTGGAGCATCTGCTCGAGTTGTGAAAAAGAATTGTGAAGTAAAAGCGAGAAAGAGGAGAGATCATTATGTTGCCCTCTTGGCGGGCTATTGTTGGGTTGTGATTCCTCTGCATTGTGTTCTTAACGGACACTAGGGTCGCNGCGATCGCGTAACCCTCCACGCGATCGCGATGACCAGTCAGTGGTACCCTTCGCGATCGCATCCCTATTTCCGCGATCGCATAGGGCAATTTTGCCCAGCGAATTTTTAAGTTAAAAACAGAATAGTAGCACGGGATTTTTCATAAAAACACACGAAACCCTTTCTTCTCCAAGCACTTAGGCGTCCATTGAAGCTTCCTTTCATCAAAACTTCTTTAGTAAGCATTGTTCAACTTGTTTCCTTCAATTTCCTTCATTAATTAGTGAATTTCTAGCCCTAAAAACATGAAATCAAGGTAGAATTATGGGTTTTGGGTAGAGTTAGGGTTTTGAGAATTTTGGGTGATTCAACCTCAATTTGGGGTCGAATCTTAAAACAAATTATATATTTGCACTCGTGGGGTAATGGGTGATCGGGTTTTGGTCCGAGCCTAGAGTTTGGGCCATGTGGGCCCGGTGTCTAATTTTGGTATTTTGGGAATAATGCTAGAAAACATATATCTAGGCTATGAGAAGTTGCCATTGAGTCTTTATTGATATTGTTGAATTAATTATGCTTAGATATCACTGTATTGGAGGTGGAATCACGAGGTAAAGCGATAGTTGAGGATTAAGTGGATTTCAAGGCTTTGAGGTAAGTGTTTGGTTTAAACCTAGCTTGAGGGAATAGGAGTTGAGTCTTGTTGCTAATTGCTATGTGATCGAGTACGATGTATAGGCATGGTGACGAGTATCTATACATTTGTGTCTAGCATGACCGTGAGTCCTTATAATGTGATTATCATGAACTTATTGTGAATTTCATGTTTATTGGAGTATTTCCATATATTGTGAATAACATGTGAATGGTGATATGATAATTTGATTCCTAGGAGCATTGGCTCGAACTGTGATACGAATATTGAAAGTATATGAAATGACTTAATCCATTGAGGAGCGTCGGCTCCAGTTGTAGAACGAATTGCGAAAGTTTAAGTGATAATTGAACCTCTGGAGCATCTGCTCGAGTTGTGAAAAAGAATTGTGAAGTAAAAGCGAGAAAGAGGAGAGATCATTATGTTGCCCTTTTGGCGGGCTATTGTTGGGTTGTGATTCCTCTGCATTGTGTTCTTAACGGATACTAGGGTCGCTCAGGTTAATGTTTCCTTGTGTCATATGATGACTATAGCTGTAGATGGGTTGGTTGGGTGTGGTAGTCGGTTAGATATAGCTGAGGTGGTCAAGTGTGGTAATAGGTTGGTTATAGCTGTGGTAGTTAGATGCTGGAACTAATGTGGTGGTTTGATGTTGGAACTAATGTGGTTATAGTAATCCCCTTGCCAGAATATTTGAGATGATGTTTTGTTCCCTTACTGGGAAGTCGTTATATTGTTGTTTGTGACGGAATATGAGATAAGAAATTTCTTGGAGCTTGGGCTCCAGTGATATCGTGAGATAAGAAAAGTAAGAAAGAGAAAACGTTGTTGATTATTCCCTTGCCGGGACGTCTGGTTGAACTTGTTGGATTCTTTCCCTTGCCGGGATATTTGTCAAATGTTTACTTATTTTTATGCCCCTTAATTGTGACTGTTGTTTGGGGAGTCGGACTGCAACAATGATATTGAGGGTCGGGTTGCACGCCGCAACAATAATATGTGAGGGTCGGGTTGCACGCCGCAACAATGATATTGAGGATCGGGTTGCACGCCGCAACAGTAAAAGGTGAGGATCGGGTTGCGCGGCGCAACAATTATACATGATAAATGATATGGGTCGGGTTGCACGCCGAAACAGTGGTATTTGTGGAGCGGGTTGCACGCCGCAACAATAGTAATTATGGAGCGGGTTGCACGCCGCAACAGTTATTGAGGCTATGTGTTTGTACTGGAGTATTGATTCTTTGTTCATTGTGAACCTAAGCTGTTTTAGTTGTTACTCTGGATTGCTGTTAATATTGTATCTCCCCTTAGCATGTCTCCCCTCCCATGTTGTTAAATTACTTGGTATTCGATTCCGCTGTATAGTTATAACTGCACAGGTCCAGGTTTTGAGGAGCAGCAGCAGCAGTAGTTCGGGAGCAGACTTTTCCTATTCACGAGACTGAGGTAGCCTTGCAGGCGTCCGCAGGCCCGGCGTCTCTTCTTTATATTTTCCTTTTGACTGTTGCCTCATTGTTTTCGAGACAGACAACTGCTATATTTCTTTCAGACCTTTGTATTTAGTTTATTCTTAGTGGTTCGTGAGTAATGTGACACCAAATCTTGGGTAGAGGCTATTGTTGACTATTCCGCGTTTTGATTCAGACTTATGAATTAGACTTCCGCTATTATTATTATTAAATTTCATGTTCTACATTGATGCTATAAACTGTTCAAAATAATTGCTTAGTGATGGGAAGGTAAATAAGTTGGCTTGCCTAGCTACCACGAGTAGGCGCCATCACGACCCCGATGGTGGGAAAATCCGGGTCGTGACAAGTTGGTATCAGAGCACTAGGTTACATAGGTCTCACAACTCACGGACAAACTTAGTAGAGTCTGGGGGGTAGGTACGGAGACGTCTGTACTTGTTCCCCAGAGTCTGTTGAGTTAGGAAAACCTCTCATTTGTTCTTTCTTGTCGTGCGATTGGTTTCTCGAATGCTGATTGAATTTCTACTCCGTTCTTTCGCAAATGGCGAGGTCATGTACCGCTTCTTCAGCTGAGCAGCAACACAGACCAGTGATAGATCAGCTACGTCTTCGGAGGCTTTGTGGAGGTAAAGGTATTAGAGGTGGAGGTAGAGATCCGAGAAGTGGAGGTAAAGGTATTAGAGGTGGAGGTGCAGGTACTGTTCTGGCTTGTGGTAGAGAAGCTTCGGTCTTAGTTTACGCTGTATCGGGTCATGCCCGGTGATTCTTTGAGTGCCTTGTTTATGTGTCTATGCCGATGAGTGATTTTATTATGGTGGATTGCGTCCATTGTTCACGTAAAGTGGCTATTGACGGTTTTGAGACCCGTGTTGATTTACTGCCTTTAGATATGGTGGAATTCGACGTCATATTGGGGATGGATTGGTTGTCCTCGTATCATGGCATCTTATATTGTCACGCCAAGACCGTGACCTTGGCTTTGCCAGAATTTCCCCGACTAGAGTGGAGAGGGACCTCAGGTCATGCCACTCGCAGAGTTATTTCATATTCTAAGGCTCGACGCATGGTCGAGAAGGGGTGCTTGGCTTATCTGGCATATGTCCGTGACTCCAGCGCAGAGGTTCCTTCTATTGACTTCTGTATTGATCTGGCTCCGGGCACGCAGCCCATTTCTATTCCGTCGTATCGTATGGCCCCGCCAGAGTTAAAGGAGTTAAAGGACCAGTGCCAGGATTTGCTAGAGAAGGGTTTTATCAGGCCTAGTGTTTCTCCTTGGGGTGCGCCGGTGTTATTTGTGAAGAAGAAGGATGGTTCGATGCGGATGTGTATTGATTACCGGCAATTGAACAAAGTGACGATAAAGAACAAGTATCCACTGCCGAGGATTGATGATTTGTTTGACCAGCTCCAGGGAGCAAGGGTGTCCTCAAAGATAGACTTGAGATCTGGC
>NW_017671409.1:161403-194451 GCF_001879085.1 Nicotiana attenuata
CTTTTGAACGTGTAACTGTAAGTTAAGGACTGTCTGTCCTTAACTTTTGAACTTGGAAATCAAAGTTAAGGACCTATTGTCCTTAACTTTTGAACTTGTAACTGTAAGTTCAGGACCTATTGTCCTTAACTTTTGAGCTTGTTAGTCTAAGTTCATGACCAAGTGCCCTTAACTTTTGAACTTGTAATTCTAAGTTCAGGACCAAGTCTCCTTAACTTTTGAACTTGGAACTCTAAGTTAAGGACTAATTGTCCTTTATACATCCAAGATGTGTGTATTTTGCTAGATGATGGTAGTGGGTGGTAACAGAATAGGCACACAAATGGTAAAACACATATTGCGCTCTGTAAAGTATAAATAAGCTAGTTAAACTATATTATCCAATTCTAAATTCATACGATGAAAAAGAAAAAGGGGACTTTGAAAGTAATAAATCATTAGCAACAATCTATTCTCAGTTTAACAAATATATATAAAAGTAACGAACCTTCTCCAGTAATCCATGGTATAATCAACAGACAGATTATCAGAAAAACCGTCCAGCTATGATTGGAAGTTTCAAATACATTATACAAGCGAGCACTTTCCATTGCTTTTACAGTTTTCTATACCAAACTATGCCACAATTAAGAGAAAGTCATAGCCCTGTTTACTGTTACTCTATATCTGTAATTAACATTCAAATGCCTGTCAATCCCCAAAAAAAGACTAGAGGTCGCAACGAACAATCTACAAAATTTTGTGAAAATGGAAAGTGAAAAGTTCAAATATCTGTCAAGATCAATGATGACACAACAACAACATAAGCTAGAAAGAAGAATGTGTAGTGGGTGGTAACAGAATGTTATTAAATTAATAGCCACTACCATCATGGTAGATGATGGTAGTGGAGCGTACATCATCCATCCCTGAGGGTTTGGGAAGAAAAGCAAGGGAAGAAAGGGTAAAAATGTCTTTTCATATTAATTTTAATAGGGTAGTGGCTATTTTTGCTCAATATTAGAATTGCTGGATAAAAACTAAATACCACCTTAAATAGTGGCTACCCCATGCCATTTCTACGCAATTAAAAGGAGAACAAAGGAGTAGGATAAAAACTAAATACCACCTTACAGTTACACGTTCAAAAGTTATGGACAAGTAATACTTAACTTACAGTTACAAGTTCAAAAGTTAAGGATAATAGGTCCTTAACTTTGACTTACAAGTTCAAAAGTTAAGGACGTTTGGTCTTGAAGTTTGAGTTCCAAGTTCAAAAGTTAAGGACATGTAGCCTTGAAGTCCTGAACTTAGAGTTCCAAGTTCAAAAGTTAAGGACATGTAGTCCTGAACTAGAGTTACAGGTTAAAAAGTTAAGGACATGTAGTCTTGAAGTCCTGAACTTAGAGTTTCAAGTTCAAAAGTTAAGGACATGTAGTCCTGAAGTCCTGAAGTTAAGGACATGAGCAGAAGGGTATTTTTGTCCGGGCAGTTAAAATTTATTAAACCAGTGGCTAAAGACTAAAGACATTTAAAACACTGGCTTTAAAATAAAGACAA
This sequence comes from Nicotiana attenuata, assembly GCF_001879085.1. Lineage (NCBI taxonomy): Eukaryota > Viridiplantae > Streptophyta > Magnoliopsida > Solanales > Solanaceae > Nicotiana > Nicotiana attenuata. The sequence continues at coordinate 162,943 of NW_017671409.1, forward strand.
GAGCTGTTAGTGGCTATTTGTGCACATCGCCCTTTAATTGCGGGCCCAAGTATGCAGCCCCGTCATAGTATAGAAACGATATGGGCTCTTTTCAAAACAGTGTGTTGGGCTACAATCCAATTGACACAAAAGGGAAAATCTCGCGAAAAAAATAAAAAATAATCAGATTTACAATTAGTAATTGAAAATAGTTATAGTTTCAAAAATAATCGAAATTTATTCACTTTTTCATATAAAGATAAAATTTGAACAAAAACACCCTTAAAAATCCAGAAATATTCTAGCATAATATGATGGAGTTCGAATTCTTTTACATATGAGCTCTGTTTTAAAAGGCAGAATTGGGACTCGCCCGATGCACGCCTCGGGGCGGAGCACTCGTAAAACGCCCCCGGGCTTATGTGTGGGGCTTAGTTTCGTGAGACTTACGCCTCAGCCATTGGGGCTTACGCCCCGGACACGCCTAACGCCCAGCGTACTGGGCTCGCGTAATAGAACTTTATGCAATTGTATGTAACTAACCTTGTAAATCCTCAAATTTTCTTAATAAATCGTTGACTATTCAAAATTACTTTTTTCCTAATTATAAATCATTAAGTTTAGACTATTTTATGTCATAATTAAAATAAAAATTATTGCACTTTATCCACTAAGACTGCTATGACAGTTAATTTTAAATAAATCTTTCATTTTTAAAGTATTTATTTATTAACTTTTGTATGTCTTTACTATATAATAATCCATAATTTTTTTATAATTATATTTCTAAATATTTTTTTTTTCGTGTTTATGAGATACTATACTTATTAATTTAATAGCTCAGTATTAGCAACTATTTACAAATAATTAGTTATCGTGGTATTGTATGATGAATTATGTGTCACTTTATGAACTTGTTGAAACTTAAAAATGAACGATGCTTGAGAATCACATTTAAATTGTGAATTATATTTTTATATAAATTCTCTTTCAAATACAAAGCATATTAAATAGAAGGAGTATTTTAAGAAAAATATCAAATTATAATATCGAAATTCTTTCAAGATTCATTACTCCTTAAGAGATACATATAAGATTTCGTATCGAATATATTACTTTTGATGTTTGAGCTGTAACGACGTTGCAACTAATTTGCATATTGTGATATATGTCATACTTTTCGTATTATTTATTGAATTATAATTTATAAATATTTTAAATAGATTATTTGTTATAATTTTGTGATTTTAATGTAATTTTTATAATTTTTTTTATACTATCTTAAAATTCTTGAAATTAGTAAAATTTAAAGATCCGTGGGACTTACGCCCCATGTCTCAGGGCTTACGCCTCGCCTCGTCAGAGGTAAAACGACTCGCCTCACGCCCCCGCCTTTTAAAACATTGCATATGAGCTTCAAATATAATGTGCCGAAATTTCATAATGTGCTGGAGTTCCAACATAATATAGGGGAAGTTTATATACATGATCTCCATAATCCACCATATTATGCTGCAACTTTCCATGCTGGAGTTCCAACATAATATGCAGGAAGTTATAAGCAAGAGCTCCATAATCCCGCACATTATACTGGAACTTTCTGTGTTTCAGCAAAACAATGGCTATTTTTCAATGACTTTACAAACGTTGACTATTTTTCTATTACCAATCCGAAAACTAACTAGCCCGTGTTATTTTCACAAGATCTCGGGTTTGTTCTCCTCCCTGCCCTTGGGCCTTAGCACTTAATTCTTATTATTATCATTGAATATTATAATGATTATATTACTTTCGTCTACCAAAGAAGACAAGTCTCACAATTTGAAGAAATTGGACAGAGTCAAAGTTCTCATTATTTGGTCGGAATTTTCAGTTTATGCTAGTAAGATTATTGATTACGCCAAAGATTTGAACTTTGCTAAGTATGGTTAATTATTAAAGTTGTAAATTGTAAAGTATTGATGCTAGAAATAAGAAAATAATCGGTCTACACAATTCAATCTTCAATTTTCTAGCGGTATATGTGATTAGATCAGTCCAGAATGTGCCTTTTGTTTTAATTTTGTTTGGACTCTAAACTAGTCCTGTGGCTTAAATGCTCCTGATGATCCTTTTCAGTCAACTCATGACTAAAGCAAGGAAAATATTTATGTATGTATTTATGTATGCTATATATAAAAAATATACAAATTTTATATATTTTTGTGGTAATCGAATATAAATAATTTTGGTCATGGGATAATAGTGATCTTTGCCCAATTCCGTTGCCTTTTTCTGCAGGCACCAATATTTCATTTTAATTCTAATAGCCTGTTTGTTCATGTTTCTAAAATCAGCTTATAACCTGTTTGGTCAAGTTTCTTTTTGGCCAAAAGTGCTTTTTTTTTTTTTTTTTCCAAAAGCACTTTTGGCCAACATTTGAGGTGTTTGGCCAAGCTTTTGGAAGGAAAAAAGTGCTTTTGAGGAGAAGCAGAAGCAGTTTTGGAGAAGCACAAAAAAGTAGCTTCTCTCCACAAGCACTTTTTTGATAAGCACTTTTGAGAAAAATACACTTAGAAACAGTTTTTTAAAGCTTGGCCAAATACTAATTGCTGCTCAGAAGTGCTTTTTAAACTAATTAGCCAAACACAAACTGCTTCTCACCAAAAGTACTTTTGAGAAAAACACTTTTGAAAAAAACACTTCTCAAAATAAGCTGTTTTTTGCAGCTTGGCCAAACAGGCTATTATTTTGAGAAGTAATTTTTTTAAAAGTGCTTTTCTCAAAAGTACTTTTGGTGAGAAACAGTTTATGTTTGGCTAATTAATTTTAAAAACATATATGAGCAGCAATTAGTGTTTGGCCAAGCTTTTAAAAAGTGCTTTTAAGTGTATTTTCTCCAAAGTGCTTCTAGGGAGAAACTATTTTTTTCTGCTTCTCCAAAACTGCTTTTGCTTCTACTCAAAAATACTTTTTTTTCTCCTGAAAATTTAGCCAAACACTTCAATTTCGAAAAAAGTGCTTTTGACCCGGAAGAAGCTTGGCCAAACATGCTATAAGACAACTTGCTATTTGAATTTTAATCGTATCTTGGGAAAAAAAGTCAATTCACTTTCTTTCTTTTCTTGTAAAAAAGAAAGAGTTCAACTTATCTGGTCACCTTTACATGTAAGTAGGTAACAATAACATTGACTTAATTTTTCAAGATATAAATTTCACTTCTTTTAGAGAGTTATTCGTAGATATCTTTTGAATATTGCCAATTTATGAGTTAAACTTTCATTTTAATAACATTCGGCGGGCTAGAATCGAATTTGTACAGTCTGACTTGTTGGCCCAAGATGGCTTTTTGGGCTCAAGATGGCCCATCATCTGATCAATAGACGTGCAACTACCTCCCGCCAAAGTGTACAGAGTTTGAAAATAATGGTCTGACTGTTTAGACCAATGGTACGAGATTTCAAAATGCGCTTCAGAAGATTGCACAGCATTTGTTCGCGTTCACTGCAAAACGAACCGGCGACTCATCTCAGAGCAGAATTACCACACAGAAAAAGTCCCAAGATATCCGGCGGTAAACCACCGGCGAAGGCAGAAAAAGTCAGTAGCTCGGATATAGTTCAATGGAACAGGACCATCACCCAACACATGCGACAAGGAGAATGCGATTCCGCACTGCGCTTATTTAATTCCATGCCTGCCAAGTCGTGTGTATCCTGGAATGCAATGATATCTGGGTACTTGTCGAACGGCAGATTGGACCTCGCTCAGCAGTTGTTTGATGAAATGCCTCAAAGAGACTTGGTATCCTGGAACATCATGCTTAGTGGGTATATCAAGAGTACGAATTTTGGGGCAGCTAAGATGTTGTTTGATCAAATGCCTGTTAAAGATGTTGTTTCGTGGAATGCTTTGCTTTCTGGGTATGCCCAGAATGGGTACATTGCTGATGCTAAAAGGATATTTGACATGATGCCTGTGAAGAATGAAATCTCATGGAATGGACTTCTGGCTACGTATGTTCAGAATGGGAGGATTGAGGAAGCGAGGAAATTGTTTGAGTCAAAGGACAATTGGCCGCTGGTTTCTTGGAATTGCTTGTTGGGCGGGTATTTGAAGAAGCGGTTATTGGCTGAGGCGAGGGTGCTTTTTGATAGAATGCCTGTTAAGGATCAGGTCTCATGGAACACAATAATTTCTTGTTATGCCCAGAATGATAATTTGGAGGAAGCGAGGAAGTTGTTCGATGAGTCCCCTATTAGAGACGTATTTACGTGGACTTCAATGCTTTCTGGTTATGTACAGAATGGGCTGGTAGATGAGGCCAGAAGGATTTTTGATGAGATGCCAGAGAAGAATGAGATCTCATGGAATGCAATGATTGCAGGATATGTGCAGTCTAAGAGGATGGACTTGGCGAGGGAATTCTTTGACGCAATGCCTTGTAAGAACGTCAGCTCTTGGAACACAATGATAACAGGTTATGCTCAAAATGGGGATATCATGAGTGCCAGAAGTTTATTTCATTGTATGCCATGTCGTGATTGCATCTCTTGGGCAGCAATTATTGCTGGATATGCTCAAAGTGGCAATAGTGAGGAGGCATTGCGCATGTTTGTGGAGATGAAAAGAGATGGCGGGAGGATAAATAGGTCGGCATTTACTTGCGCTTTGAGTACATGTGCTAACATTGCTGCATTCGAATTAGGAAAGCAAATACATGGACTGCTTGTGAAGGCTGGATATCACACTGGTTGTTACGTGGGAAATGCGCTCCTAGCAATGTACTGTAAGTGTGGAAGCATTGATGAGCCATATGATGTATTCGAGGAAATAGAGGAGAAAGATGCTGTCTCTTGGAATACAATGATCGTTGGTTATGCAAGGCATGGTTTTGGCAAACAAGCTCTTCAACTATTCAAATCAATGAAAGAAGTGGGTTTCAAACCTGATGATGTCACCATGGTAATGTTGATACATTATTAATTTTGGAAAATGATTTCAAGATTATTTTAGAACTGCTTTTACATTTATGGAACTGTTCAAAACCACTTCATCCCTAATTGCTTAATGCGATTGTATGTAAAGATTGCTCCGGTGTGTTGTGGGTTACCTTTGCATGTTCCATTCTTTCTAGTTGAACAGTCACACTACGGAGACCAACCATCATCTGATGTAGGGTTTTGATACAATCTTTGTAGTCTCAATACTTCCCTCTTATGTGCATGTTTTTTTCTTCTTTTTTTTTTTTTTTATTTTATACATACAGTTATTTAGGTTTCATTTTTTATTTGTCCTTTTCTTTATAGGTTGGTGTATTGTCTGCTTGTGGCCATACTGGCCTGATTGACAAGGGCATGGAATACTTTTACTCCATGGATCGCGATTATGGAATAACTGCAAACCCGAGACACTACACTTGCATGATTGACCTTCTGGGACGAGCTGGGCGTCTGAATGATGCTCAAAATCTAATGAAGGACATGCCTTGTGAACCAGATGCTGCAACTTGGGGTGCTCTCCTTGGGGCAAGTAGGATCCATGGAAATACTGAATTAGGAGAAAAGGCTGCTGAAATGATTTTCAGTTTAGAGCCTTGGAATGCAGGGATGTATGTCCTCCTCTCAAATTTATATGCAGCTTCTGGTAGATGGCGTGATGTTAGCAAGATGAGATTAAAAATGAGGGATACAGGTGTAAGGAAAATGCCTGGTTACAGCTGGGTTGAGTTGCAAAATCAGATTCATCTTTTTTCAGTTGGGGATACCATGCATCCAGACAGCAAAAGAATATATGCTTTCTTGGAAGAGTTAGAGTTACTAATGAAGCAGGAGGGTTATGTCTCTGCCACGAAATTGGTCCTGCATGATGTGGATGAAGAGGAGAAGGCACACATGCTCAAGTATCATAGCGAAAAATTAGCCGTTGCTTTTGCAATTCTAAACGTACCATCTGGGAGACCAATTCGTGTGATGAAAAATTTAAGGGTTTGTGGAGATTGTCATACTGCTATCAAGATCATATCAAAGATTGTGGGTAGATTGATAATCATTCGGGATAATAACCGTTTTCATCACTTCAGTGGAGGTGTTTGTACCTGTGGAGACTATTGGTAGTACTGGAGTGTGAAAGTTTACCAGTAGATTTCAGCGGCTGTAATATTTGCTATTGCGCTGGCCATGAGGCCATCTCCATACATGTTGAGAATATATAGTTGATCCACACGGGGAAGCACAGCGCAAGCACTTGTTTTTAGTTCTTCCTCTATCCAGGAGACATGAGAAACTTTTTATTGAAGCAACTGCGCAGCAGAGGGGTAACTCCTTTCTTGTTGTTTGGTGTGTACGATCTGTTATCTCCTCATTGATGTTGGTAGAAAGGAGATGTGCTGAGATATATGGTTCATCATCCTTGCATTTAAGCATACAACAACAACAACAACAACAACCCAGTGTAATCCCACAAGTGAGGTCTGTGGAAGGTAGGATGTATGCAGCCTTACCCCTACCCTGGAAGGGCAGAGAGACTGTTTCTGATAGACCCTTGGCTAAAGAAGATGGAAGAAGCACTGATAGCAAGTAATAGCAAGACAATATATTTAGAAAAGTAAACCGAAGATAGCAATGGAGAATATGAAAGAAGTACCGATAGCAAAAAGAGGAGGATAGTTGCCTTAAGTTTATCAGAGATCCGACAGGAAGAAAAGAATCAGGTGAATGTGTAGGAGGGGTTGAGCAGTTGTTCCTCTCACATAAATCGGGTACCACTTTTGAAGTACTGAATCTTTGTTCCTCTGTTCTCTGGCTGATAGATTCTTGACAGGCCTAATCTCTGCATCTGTCTGCCCCAAATGTATGACAGTGACTGTTCATTGTATATCATAAACCAGAAAATTGATCTATACCAAGCTCCACTGATTGATTTCCTACTTCTTTCAGCACCACTAGCTAAGTGGCAATGATTTGTTGTGGCTCAGTATTTACACATGATGGCCCTCTCTTCAAAATCTGCTTACTAACAGAATTTCTGCTGTCTAATATTACTTTTGCCCTAAAGTTAACCTAATCTGCAGCCATGAGACAAGTAATGATACATCTTTTCAGGAACAGCTGAGGTGGACATTTGTTGGATGACTAGACAATCACCATACTCAGTTGTCATTGGTACTGGTATGTCCTTCTGAGTTTTGAAAGCAAAAGATAAAGAAATTTCCTTCATCCTAAATTTTTCTTCCTATGATCAACTGTTCGGCTGAGAGTCACTTATGATAATTGTCACTCTATTCAAAGCAGAAATGGAACAGTCTCTGTAATTTGTGGTGTTTGTGTTTCTAAACTAGTTACATTCAGTTTCAGGAAGAAAAGAGTAAGAAATCGACAGACTGAACAAAATGGTGGAAAAAGCCACATTGCCTGATGATAGAAAATACTTTGATCAGGTAAGTGAATCCGATAGGAAGTGTTTTGGATATGGATGTGAACATATATCTGCTCAAGCCACTTTGTTTCCACTCGGAGTAGTATCATTTATCCTGACATAGTAAGGCAGGATAGCAGTCAAGGGGATACTGGGATGGACCAACTCTATAATTGAACAAGAGATATCAAGAAACATTTGTCTAGTTTTGGAACCCCGATCAGCCCTTCAATAATAGAGAGCTTCTTTGAGGATTTTGGTTGGCTGTGATACAATTCAGAAAAGTTTTAACTAATCTTAACATTTGTATAAAGTGGCTGTGGTTCATGTTTAAATTTTACTCAAGCTGTGAAAGATACAACCAAGGAGATTGTGAACACACGGGAGAAAGTACTATACTACCAGTCTGACTCTGAGGCAGCAAGCAGAAAGAATAACCTTAAGCCTTCAGTTGGATTTCTGGAGTAATTGGAAGCGAGAGGTTTAGCCTAGCAATGTGTTTGAGGCTTTTTTTTTTTATCAAAATGTGTTTAAGGCTTAATATGGTAAATTGTTGATGTACCATACAGTTTGTCCTCGGGAGGTTACACATGTAGATTTACATAAATCTGGAATAGCCTAAATAGGACTTAGAAACCTGCTTGCTCTTCTCTCTGATTGGGACCATTATAATCTATTTTCATGATTATGTTTTTCTTTATAATCCTTGTTAACAGTGGATGTTTCTTAATCAATAGCATTTAGCAGATAATGCAGTTAAAGAATAGCAGCATATGAAATACTGTATCGTCTAATTCATACAGAGATGAGTTAAATCTTGCAGAATAAGTTCATGATCCCACTCAGGTCAACAGTTATCAAGTCTACCTAGTTTTAAGACGGGCATTTACAGTCAAAGTATCAATAACCAAATCTTTTCATTTTGTTCCTTCCCCAGTTGTTGGTTTCGTGTTTACGCTTTGGTCCACTTCCAGGTTTACCAACAGCCCCATCAGATTTGAAACAAACCACTGCTCGCTGTAAATGAAGAAATGTATTATAAATGAGCACTCCCTCTCAGTACCTTTACTATATTTCATTTACAAAGCTAGATCAAACTTGATATTTTAAGCAGCAAATGAAGAAATGTGTTTTACCTCAATGCTAGCTTTTTGGCCTTGTAAATTTCCTGTTCAGAACAACATGAGATGTGACTCGACGAGTATAATTTTCATAAAAGTACAATTATAGTCAGGATTTCTCACCAGGGTACTTAGGCATGATTTTCTCACCAGAGCCAGCTTCATCTTTTATTTCTATACCAGGATGGCACTTATCTTTTTGGCCTTGTAAATTACCTATTCAGAACAACACAAGACGTGACTCAACAAGTATAATTTTCAAAAAAAATCAATTATAGTTAGGATTTTCTAACCAGAGTAGTTGGGTAAGATTTTCTCATCAGAGCCAGCTTCCTTTTTGGGTTGTATACCAGGATGGAACTTATCTTTGGACTTAATGATTTGGGAAAGAGTTCCATCATCAGTTTCTTCAAGATTTTTAGAGGTTAGACAACAGGTCTTTGCACAGAAATAGCCTTTAAGCTTTGACATAGAATTAAAAAACCAGTAAATCAACATACCTAAGAGTGATTCAATAGCGGCTCGAGCAGCTACTTGCTCTGCCATTTTCTTACTTCCAGCTTCCTCACCTTTGTAAGTTCTAAACCCCAAAGACACAGAGGAAATAAAAACTGAACTTGCCCCTTCATATCCGGGGTTATATATAGGCCTTCTCAGGTTCTTCTTGATAGCAAATTCATAAAGAATGGATTTACACAACAGAGGTTCCTTGAACACACACACACACACACACAAAAAAAACAAAGACAAACAGGAAAGTGAAATAAGTAATGTATTTTAAGCAAAAGAGAAATGTTTAGATATTAACAAAAAGAAACAAGTGAAGAGTACCCTATAAAGAAGTGAACATTCTGTAGCATCATTTTTTTTGCAAATGCATTCATAAGCTAGTTTTGCTGCTGCCTGCTCAGCTTGAATCTTAGTAGGATGAGTTGATATTGATTCGTATTTGGATCCATCAACCAAGACTGTTGATCTGAACTTTGGCGCATGTGTAAAACCTTCATTAACTGTGTGATAAATTGGGAGCGGTTTGGCCAATTTTTGTGTGTACTCTTGTAGCTGATTCTTATACATTACTGGTGCTGGAATAACTGGTAAAAAAAAAAAGATTTATTAGTATTAAGGAGTCAATACGAAACAATGCATTAAAAAACATGAGAAGATAGCATACTAGGAGGAAATTCCATTTGCTTGAGATGATTAAAATGGATGGTTTGGTTCCACAGAGAGAAAGACTGAGTTTTATGAAACTATGCAATTTTCTTTTAGAAACTAAAATGGAGTATTTTGAGGGTACTCCTTGTCATGGTTCTGCGAAATATTTGTTAAAGTACTTTGCATGGGAAGTTAAGGTGTGTGTGAACTGTAAAAAGGAATCATTTTGTACCACAATATTACTACATTTTTTAATACTTTTCTAAAAAAAATATATTACTACTACCTTTTTTATAAAGGTACATTTGTGTAACGCCTTAGGCTCTAAAAGGAAAAAAAAATGTGCTTTATAATGGCAGGTTCTCTTCTAAAATCTCAAGCTTTAAAATGGAATCCACTTATTAGTTTTGTGTTTTCCCCATTTTTTAGGTGAGTGTATGGTAGTTAATTTGTCAGTTTGCGTTCTACAATTTGTTTAGTATATCATTGTTAAGAGTCTTAAGTAAAAAAAAAATGGCGTTTTTTTTTATTCTAATTGACTTATTTACTCTCATTATGTTATGTGTGATAGTGTATTAACTAGATATTGCATCTGGTCATCTAACAAAGGAAAGAGAGAAGAAAATATGATACCACTTTTCCCCGATTTGACTCCCCTCCATTTCTCATTCTCTCAATTTCCCCAAGTTCCTATTTAGATTTATGAACACTTGTCCTCTTTGCATATTAATGGTCCAGATTTAATTAACTATCAAAAAATCTTAATCATGGTTAATAAGGTTGATATTACCATTATTTTAGGAAATATACTCTAGAACTTTAGTAAGAAATCATTATCTCCAAAAATATTATTAAAGTATTTGCCTAACAAAATACGGAAATACTATTTTTTTTTGGCTATTGATAAATACGTTTCAACTTCATATTTGTTCCCTGTTAAATGGGTGACTTCATGTCTTCCATTCAGTTTCTGCTAGTGGAAAAACTAGTTACCTTAAGATTTTTTTTATCCAATGATGTACAACTGTTAAGAAAGTTTCTCAACAAAAACAAAAACAAATAGAGGCGATAATGTCAAATTTTAGATATATATTGCAGCAATTTATTCCACCTTTTTTTGTGTGTGGTTAAAATCTACGCCGAGTAGGCAAATAAGTTACATATTATCTTCATTTAGTCTGTGTATTCTTAATATTATTTTTGGAGATGAAGATTTCATACTAAAGTTAGAGAGTATTTTTTTTTCCTAAAATAAAGGCATGTTAATCATGATTAAGACTATTTGATAGTTAAATAAATCTGGACCATTAATATGTAAAGAGGACAAGTGTTATAAATCTAAATAAGAACTTGGGAAAATTGAGAGAATGAGAAATGGAGGGGAATCAAATCCACTTTTCCCTAAGAAAATATCATGCAACTAGCTTTTCATAATAATCACCAATTTATATAACGGAAACATATGAAAAGTTTTCACCAATTTCTTTCCTTCTTCAAGCAATGATATAATTGACTCATAAACTATACCTGCAAATTGTGAACTCAGACTATATTTACAACTTGTACAAAACTATTAGTCACAGACCTATCAAGTCATTACAAAATTAAAACATACAGCAACTAATTAAGTACAACTTATCTAACATGAAAAATAAAAATATTGTCTCAATCCAGAAATAGCAGGAGACCAATTATTCTTCATGATATACAAAACTTAGGAAGTTTACAGAATAAATATAGCTGACCCTACATACTGATAATTTACAGGCCAGCATTTATACATCAAGACATCTAAGTGTAATTGCTAAAGAGTTAAACTAGGCATGAAGTGCAGCAACTTTTTAAGATAAACCATCAGCTTCATTGTGTCGCCTTCAATTGGTTCTGCCTACGAAAATATATTAAAGAAAATCCTATTAGAGGAATTATGTTAGATGATGAAATACAAGAAAAGTACTCCCTCCGGTCCAAAATAAGTGATTTTTTGGCCTTTTTCTTGTGGTCCAAAATAAGTGATTTTTCCAGATTTCAAGAATAAATTAATTATTTTTTTCCTACATTGTCCTTGGAGTAAATAGTGTTGGAATATGTGTTAGGAGTGTTTATGTGAGATAGTAAAGGTTAATATGGTCAATTCTATTGCTAATTAATGCTAAAAGGTGGATTTCTTAATCTGTGTGAAAATATCCAAAAAATCACTTATTTTGGACCGGAGGGAATAATTAATTATTGGTTCTGTGAACATATCACAGGAGTCTATAGTGACAAAGAAATATCACAGGTGTCTCAAGTGAAAGAATGTATAAATATCCAAACAAAGAGGTCAAATGATTTACTAAATCACAAGGCACTGAAAACCAGAATGTAGGCCACTTCTGTTATCCACAAATCCCATAGCGCAAAAAGTAGGCACAAGTATTAGAAAAAGGAGGAATATAACCTGAAAATTACTTTCTTATAAGTTAATGAGAACACACATGCATGATTATAAAGATTTGTATCGAAAGCGGAAAGGGCAGCTCGGTGCACAAAGCATCTCGCGTTCACGCAGGGTTCGGGGAAGGGTCGCACCCCAAGGGGGTGTAATGTAGGCAGCCTATCCTGATGCAAGACCAGTGATTTCTTCCTCCAATATGGGACAATGCCCCTTTGCCAATCCATTGCCCATTCACTCTCTTTAAGCTACGCCAAGCTTAAAGCCCAACAAAAAACAAGTTAGTTATCACCGAGGCTTTACATGATAATGTGGCAAATAGAAGACTTCAAATTATGTAAAGACCAAACATGTATGGAAATACTCAGTCCACGCAGAAATTGGCACAGGATCCACTGATAATGTTCCAAGTGTAAGATCATCGTTGCAATTACCTGATGAAGGTCAGATTCCATTTAATTTATTCAAAAACAGCATAAATATCTTTAAACTCCCTCAGTGAAGGGGGTAGCATGATGTAATTTACAATATCTATATGATGTATGAAACTTGATTTCATTCAATATTCCTGGTACCAAAAACATGATCAAACAAATTTGGTCTCTATTTTTTCATATTATGTGAAAACTCTGTCGTGTATTCTGAATAACATCATAAGACAGCACCAACTCATTAGTTGACATTTTGTGAAATAGCAAGCATCTTCCCTTCATCTTACCTATGTAATGGAGACAGGATTAAAGGATTACAAGTGATGCCACAAAACTTCCACCCTTAAAACATTAGAGGATATATGGACATACAAATGAACAAAAGAAAAATAAATAAAATAAAAACTAATGGTTTTAACATGATTCTCCCCACATGAAAAATCAATTAACTAGGTTTTTGTTTCAAACACATCCATATATATGTATACATGTGATACATACTTGATACACATATAATACATATGTGATACACAATGTGATGCACATATCATCTTTTTTTCCATGTTCATCTTCTACTTCAAATTTTCAATTCAAACTATCTCAAAACTCTACCGAATCATTCCAAAACTGAGATTTAAACTCCTTAATATATATCCAATATTCTAACAACACCCACTTAAAAGAAAGTAAAAATTTTAATATTATTGGGCTACAAATAACTAATCGGCTAATATTGTTTTCATTTTAATTTTTTATAAATTGACTAATTTTTATACTAATTTGATTATGGACGAACATAACTAGTAATTTCTCATTCATAAAGTTGCCCCGAGACTTCCAACTTCCAAGTAAAAAAAATTCAAACTTATAAATATAAGAAATTGCCTTACGTATAAACTTAGAGGAGTATCACTTAGTAATTATTATAAACGCGAACTGCAAATAAATTTTTCCTGATTGAACCTTCACACCATAAGAAATTTCACCCATTTCATTCTAATAGAGCGGATACATTCGAAAAGTATACATGTATATGACAATATTTGGTTAAAGTTTAAAAAATAAGAGTATATAAAATTGTTTTCCATTGTGATCTTTTTATTCTGAAAGCTCAAAGTGTAAATTTTTAATTAAAAGTCGAGAGATTCTATCCATTCACAACCCTTAATGATAAAAGTTCCTTTTAATTATAGGAAGAAAAAAAAAGCACAGCAAACAAACTTTTATCAAATACTTATAATTAGCTTACTTTCCAACCCTACCCCTCGCTACCCCCACCCCCAAACGACAACCTCCCAAAAATAATTGACGGTCATTGACTTGCTGAAAGAGGAAAAATTTTATTTTGTGTCTCTAGGGGTGGCAATTGGGGCAGGGCGGGGCAGGGCGGGGCGGGGCAAGCCTTAACCTGCTAATATTTTGACCCGCCCTGTCCTGCCATATTTAGAATTTTTTCAAATTTTGCCCTGCCCTGCCCCGCCCCGCCCTGCTCTCTTGTAATTTATTTTTTTTCTAATTCTGAGAAGTGTTATACTGATTCATCTTAGCCATCATGTGTGAATCTATCAAGAGATATTGCAGTTTCGTTTGATCCCATATCTCAGGTGAGTTGCCTAAGTCTAAAAGTGATATGATACTTGAGCACTAGATACATCAACAATTAGTTATAGGCTGAAAGGTTATCAATCTTTTTCTTAAACCATGTTGCAATATCTGTCCTATTAATTTCATCTAGTATGTATCATCCAGTGAGAACATGCACCATTTAAAATGAAATTCTCTTAAGACAGGTCCAAAGGCGACGGCTTTATGTTAACTTTTAAGTGTTCGATTAGCAGTTTAGCACCAATGCGGCTGTATATTGATAGTTGAGCAGTGATACACTGCACCATTGATCTAATTGTAGGATTTGCCTAAGTAGAAATCTCTCCAGAAACACGGCAACAAATATACATATGGTGAAGCAATGTGAAACAAACTCATAAAACCCCCACCATAATTCTAAAGCAATTCTACGAAGGTAAAAGCAAACTGAAACCACTGTTTCATCTTTTCGTCTCTAGTTACTGGTGGAAAAACCTTATCGAACCAACTCGTAACTTGTTCACCAAAATTCTTAAATAGTTGTAACCACTTGACAAACACAGTCTATTAACCATGAAGAAAAAACTGTGAGTTTTACAAGGAACATTTAACAGCAACAAGTATGCCGAAACCATACTTAAATTCAAACAGTACCAACAACAATAAAAACAGATACTATAAATTGAAACAGTAGCTATGTGGCAATCCAAATTTGAGAGGAAAAAAAGGGATGTAAGCATGTCAAGGGTCTCATAGTTGCGATAAACCACTTGAATCCGGCTCGTCCTCTTCATCAAGCAATGTTGAACATGAAACTTGATCAACGGTTGAAGTCAAACCTAAAAGGAAAAATACATAGTTCAATGTAGCAATATCGTATTAAATTATTGAATACCTATTAAGACAATAATGAGAAAATTACTTACCATTTAAGTCATTCCATAACCACGTGCGAGCACACATTAAAGCTTCCAAAGTAGTGGGGTGGAGTCTACTCCGATGCGGGCTAATCAACCTCCCACTAGTGCTAAATGCCGATTCTGAAGCAACACTAGACACGGGAATGGCTAAGAGATCACGAGCCATTTTTGCAATGTAGGAAATTTCAATCCATTTGTCTTCCACCAACTCAAATTGTCAAATGAAGGGGTTCGAGGTAGTAGGTCTTCTTCTAAGTACATATCCAACTCTGATCTTTTCTCCACGGTAGCTCCAGTTGAAGCTACAAATCTATCAAAGCTCGAAAGCCGATCACCCTGAGTAAAACTAGTGACTTCACTAGAACTAGATGCTAATGAATCATGTGGAGCAGATAATTTACTCTTATAATCTTGAAAGAGATCATAACAATTGGATCGAACTTCTTGAATTTTTGTTGAAGCTTCTTCACCATAAATTAGTGGAAGAAAGAACTCTACCAACCTCATCTTGTACCGTGGATCAAAGATTGCAGCTACTCCCATCAAAATATGCACATCATCCCAATATTTTTTAAATTTCAACAACATGGCAGATGCCATATCGCTAATCAAAGGATTAAGCTCTTTCACCCAAGCTTCCAATTCTAGTTTAATTTCACAAACTTTTGTAAAGTAATGACTAGAAGTTGGATATTGAGTTCCTGAAAACTGTTCAGTGATATGATAAAAAAGTTTGAGCTTATCAGAAACATCTTCTGCATTACTCCATTGCTCTTCAGTTGGATACTTATAATTTGTGTCAGTTAGACTCAACTTGTTAAACACCTCTTTGTATTCTATAGCTGTTCTCAACATTAAATATGTTGAGTTCCACCGAGTAGGACAATCATACTCCAACTTCTTATAACAAGAACGGTGAACCAAACGTGCGGCTTCTTCAAACCTCTCAATTCTGCCAGCTGATCCGATCCAATACAAGACACCATCACGCACTTTGCTAATACTATCTCCTATCACTTTTAACCCTTCTTGCACAATCAAATTTAAAATATGTGCAGCACAACGCACATGAAACACTCGACCAGTCAACAACAAATTATTTTTATTGAGTTTCTCATTCAATAAAGTTTTAATCATAGCATTGTTTGTGCTAGAATTATCAACTGTGATAGTTGATATTTTTCGTTCAAGATTCCAATCAAACAAACAATTAACCAAAGCACCACACAAGGCATCTTTATCATGTGGAGCAGGGACATAAGCAAATCTCAAAATATGACTTTGAAGCCTCCATGAATCATCAATGAAATGACCAGTAATAGCCATGAACCCTTTTTTGTTACTATTGGAAGTCCACATATCGGTTGTTATTGCAATTCTACTCGTGACTTTCTCCAACAACATAGAATTTTGCGATTTTAAATTGTCAAAGATTTTGATTATGTCATTTTTGATTGTTTTCTGGAAACCATTTTAAACATAAGTTGAAGACTCGCAACAAAGTTCCTAAATCCCACATGATCAACTATAGAGAGTGGATACTCGTGTAAAATAATGGCATGTGCAAGCTTTTTACGTGAAACATCTTGATCAAAATAACCACCCCCCGTATCGCCCTCATTTTGTGCATCTCTTGGCCTATTAGGACACTTAAGCATGTGATCTAACATAGATTTCGTCCCACAATTCCTAGCATTTTTATACCGGCGATCGCAATACTTACAAGCACCATATGGAACACCCTTAACCTTCACCGGCTCGAAATGATCCCATGCTTTGGAATATCTCCTTTTTTTCGGTTCAACTTCATCAGGTTGTGAAGGCCGTTGACTCTCATCGTCTAAGGAAATAGCATTAGAAGATGAAGCCGGTAGATTCTCTTCAATTTGAGATGCCATGATTACCTAAAGCAGAAAGTGCATCAAGCAATTAACATACTTTAATAATGAACTTAATTCTGTGAAATAAGAAACCACAAATACAGAACTTAATTCTTTTGCAACCACACCACCTTTTTATTAGCATTCAAATTATAACCAAAAGCAAATAATATACAAAGGAACAACAGATGTGCAGATTATTTTAAAGTTTGCCTATCACTTCTTTAAAATGCATTATACAGATTATTATTTCATTAAGCAATACAAATCCCATAATTAAATCCAAGAGGATGAACTACAACAGAGACTTTGCTCCTCCTTTTCTCCAAACAGGGATAGTAGAATACATAGATATTAGACAATACATGCTGACAAGCAGTTGCTAAGTTGCTAAGGGAGATCCAATTCTTTAGCAGTTGAACATTTAATGTACAGCCCCATATACAATTATCACAGGGAGACAACAAAATGTTGTAGTAAAGACCTCAGCAAGTATGATATCGACGAAAGTGCACTCATGGTTCAGTGAGATAAAGAAAGAAGCTTCAGTTAACGACAACCAATATAGAGTATTGGTTTTCTTGGGAATTATTTTTATTCCTAAAATTCATAAGAAACACATTCCTTGAGGTGGTCAACTACTGAAGAAGTGTACAAGAATCATGTATTCTACCACCAAGCTCTCATAGTGTTTTAGAGATGCAAACAAGCAAAGACAGAAGTGCCTGCAGCTTCAGTATAGTTACAGGACTTTGAAGTAGTGCCTATTCCGACACATTCAATATCAAAGACATAACTTCTTCTGCTTTTAAGGCAAAAAGGCAATAAGACTAAAGAAAAATATCATTTATGTTTCATTATAAGACCAATAAAACAAACTATAGCTGAGAAATATTACTTGCTTCAACAAACAATATGGGCACAACTAACTCACCTCAACTGATTCAGACAGTTGTATATAGTCACAAAGGGATGTATCAGCCAGCTAGGGTAGAAATACTCTTCGAGGAAATGACACACTGCACTCTTTTCTGCTTAAAAGATCAAGTTAACTATTTCAGCATTTATTAAGAAGGCAATTGCTACCGACTACCAGTAAAAGATGAAGGTCAAAGTGTGAGAAACTACAAAACTGATAAGTAAAATGAAATTCTTTTAATCTTAGATTTTTCAAAGAACCCCTTCCCTAAAAACCAAAACCATTGTAGCAAACTTAGGCGACTGTATTAACTAGTGCAAAAGCAACATCCATACTCTGAGCGCATAGATTAACTATTGCAAAAGCAAAAAAATTTGGTTTTTTTCAGCAAAACATTCTAATATTCTGTTGTAACTTTGAACATTTGAGTTGGCCCGTCATTTCCCTTCGGGGGCATCCAACAAAATGAAAAATTTGTCACTTATTTCAAAACATTACTCTACTGAGCAAAAAATCAAACACCTCGTAGGCGGCAAGAAATATCAGGAAACATAGCAAAAAAGCAAAAAGTCAAGAGAGAAATAAGAGTTGTTACAACGGAAAGAGAAGCTGAAAGTAAGAGAGCGTCACCTTGAAACTTATTATTGTTGGAGATCGAAGTTTTCCTAGAAGTTAGAAGAATGAAGGGAAGGGTTTCTGACTTTTTGCTTTTGGGTTGTCCTTTGCCCTTTGGAAGAGCCGACGAGAGCAGAGTTCTTCAAATGTGAAATGGATTCAAAGAGGGATTGAAAAAAATAATAAAACACGCGGGTCAATTCTATTTTACCCGATTCATCTATTAATTCGGACCTTGCCCTGCCCTGCCCCAACCTATTAATTTTTTTTAAAAATAACATTTTACCCTGCCCTGCCCCATTTAAATTTTCCCCTGCCCCGCCCCATTAATAGTATACCCTGCCCTGCCCTGCCCCGCCCTGCCCTAACTGCCACCACGATGTGTCTCACACAACTGACAATAGTTGTGTGAGGCCTCTTTTTTATCTCACAACTGTGTGGTCCCAGAATTTTGTGGACCCAAATATGTAAGAGATGGGTCCACAAATATGTGAGATAAAAAGAGACCTCACACAACTAGTGTAAGTTGTGTGAGACACAAAATAAAATCACTCCTGAAAGAGATACTACTATAATTACTTTTCTGGGTGTCGCGATGGCAGAAAAGTAGGAAGATTTCTGGACCCACAATTTTGAACATAATGCCAAAGCCCAATAATACAGCAGTCCACTTTTGCGATTTGACAAAAAGAGGCAGTCATGAGTCAACATAAAGCCTAAGATAACTCTTTTGCCTCTCGGCTTGGAACAGAGTAGTGTTTGCCCTAACAATTGAACTTATACGTAATTTAAGAATACGTGGCCTCATTCAATACAAGCGATTAATAATATTAGATAAAAAGATTAAAAATAGAATAAATAGACAAAACAATTATAAGATCGGATTCGATCTCGGTTGTGATCCAAACAATTAGCTTGCCTTCGATTCAGCACCAAACCCTTATGAAGGGCTATGAACAAAACTGAGAACTTATAATAAACTGTAGAAGCAGAGAAAACAAATGTATATTTGATGTTTTATACTTCACTACTACACAAGAGGGAGGGGGGAGGTGATTTGTGTGGTGACCAATTTTTCGCTTAAACTGATTACGGAAGGACCTAGTTCTTCTATGTGTTTCAACTACTACTGTTGCAGAATAATAAGTACAAAAATTAAAGAACGCAAGTATTTTACGTGAAAAACACTCGGCCCAAAATGTAAAAAAATCACGACCTACTACTCAGTAGGATTTTCCCAACACTTCACTAAATCAGTGAACCAAAACAGCATTTACAAAACTCTTTTTAAACCTAAGGATTACCTCTAATCCTGTTATAGCAACCAGCCTCTAACTGTTGCGACAACGTCAAGTTAACTCTAACTTGAATACTCAAAGTACCTCTTACAATTGCTTCTAGATAAAGTTGAAAGGTACAATATGAGAACACCTACTACAATTGAACTAGAAATAAAGAAAGACACATAAAACTCTTTATGGAGCTGGTTCTTCAATCTGGTTCATGTAGCTTCAGGTTTGCACACTTGAATCACACACGAACTGCTTGCAAAAAGCCTTGCTACTTTGCTCTCAATTCACGTTTAACTTCTGCGTTTTTGTGCAACACTTGTAATGTGAGAACATCCTGCAATTTATAGAGTTAGTAGATGAAGAAATAATTAGAGTTCTGATGCAACTCTTCCTTGCTGGAAGAGTTCTAGTTGATCTCAACTTCTAACTCCTTCCCTATCTTGGATAATGTTCACTTTGAGTAAGGAGTCCTTCTCCTTATCAATTATGCAACATTTTCGGTCAGGAGATATTAAATACACCGAGTTAAGCTTATCTCCTTCACGTGTATCCCACATGCTCGAATCTGCCCGTTTTTGTGCACCTGAGGGATGGACCTGGTTCATGTCCAAGTTCCTTTGTTAGTCTTCAAAACTAACATTTACTTGGACCAATAATATTGCCTTGATATGTATGCTACAATATGTTTAATGAATAATCAGCTTCCCCTTTATATAGTAGGGGAATTTTATTTTATGTACAACTCTAAGAAAGGTAAAAATCTTTCTCTTCGCTAATCACTTATTTGTTGCTGATACGGGCCAAGATTCACGCCATGGCATCCGGCCGGACGCAGATATCACATCCCTTTGTTAATCGTGCATTGTCGTTTAGTAATGCTCTCCGAGATCTCGCGAACCGGACCCGGGTGTGGACTCGATGACTCCGAGGGCATATGTTTTGCTCGGGTCCTAATACGAGGGGCTCCTGGCTTCGAATCCGATTCCCTACAGTCATGTCCTTGCTTTGTTTGCCTCACCGGCAAATCGATTCACCACAGCAAATTCAATATAGTAAAGTGATGAATTGAAGTAAAACATATAAGAGTAATTAATCATACTAAGTGATGATACCTTTTATAGAATACTCATGTATGGATTTGTTAATTTTCTTTGTGCATATATTGAGTTCGAGTAATATGTTTTCTTAAAGAAAACACTAAACTAATATATTTTTTCTTAATTTTATGTCGTATGAGGACGTCAATGAATGTGTCCACAACCTAATTCATATCTGTTAATTTAGATTCTGTGGATTGGTGCCATCCAGATATTAATTGTCCCATAACACTACAGTTAACAAATACTTATTTTATATAATCAATTTCATTTAGTTTGAAATGAACCGCATTTAATTAATTGATTTACTGTTTGTCAAATTAAATTGTTGTTCCTTTATGTTGTAGGATAATGTTTGTGGAATGAATTCACAACTCAAAAATTGTGAGCTAAGACTACGTGTAGTGGCCAATGGAATTTGTGATTGAGCTCAATGTATATTGTGGACTTTCTCCTACTGTTTGTCACCGTAAAATTTTGTACACTTTGTCCAATGAGACCAATTGTATCATTTTGCATTTATTACAGGCTGCGTGTTTAAACTTTAAAGTAAGTTTCCATGACCGTTAAACCATCCAGCTGTTAATACAAATGTACTAACTTCAGCCAGCAATAAATGGAGTACCACCCAGAGTAATGGTGAAATAAATATAGTAATTCTTTCAATCTTATTTAGAGATTTTCAGTTCAAGCATTGGGTATAAAAAATCATACTCCCTCCGGTCCAAAATAACTTGATTTTAACAGTATAACGTATCTTGGAAAACAGATAAGTGAAGAATCCGGACATCCAAATAAATACCGCATTATTATAATTGTTGGAGCAAAACGGTCCAAAAGATACTCTTAATATGGTGTGATATTATTCGTTCTGTGTCAAGCTCGCACGGTTTTCCCTAATAGGCCGTGCACCATTAAGATTATACAACTCCTTAGAAGTAGAATATTTTTTCCTTTCTACTTTGCATTTGGGACTTTGTTCATACGCACCCAATAATCTGCCCCTTGAACTAAGTTCCACATGATCAATCACTTTTTATGGGCTAATTTGGAGATTAATTACGTATTTGGAGATTAACTGTGCGTCACCCACATGAGGTTGTGTATGCGTCTTCAAAGCTACGTGTAAAGGTCGTAGACCCAGTAGACGGGCAAAGGCACTAAGCCGCCCCCCACGCCACACTCCGCCATCTCCATAATCCCGCCAAACCATTGGCTCTGATACCAGTTGTTGGAGCAAAACGGCCAAAAGATACTCTTAACATAGCGTGATATTGTCCGCTCTGGGACAAGTGATTGAGGCCAACCCTGCACTACTATTGAGTAGCGAGAGAGGTCGAAGCAGCCTTTACCCGATTAAGGTCGGGATCGATTTTCACAAGGAGCTAGATATTGAAGTTGGGTGTCTATCTAAAGTGGAGTTGTGTATTTGCTCCAAATTGCACTTCTACACATTTTTTGGTTTTGATTATGATTCTAATTTTATAAAACTATAATGCTCAATTAAACTAAAATAAGCTAGGGTTAAACTATTGCGAGTTGTTCAAATGATTAAAAGGCACTAGGGTAGTGACTTTCGCCTAGGTGGTCAATTGACGGATTCTTGAGTCTAAAGCTAGATTGTCACATTTGGGGAGTATGATATAACCATTGCTCGATTCTACTCTCTCTATACCTCTCGGTAGTTCGAGTGATTTGCACGAATTGACTTTCTCAAGATCAATTGGGTATGCAAATTTGCACAAGTAATTAAGGTTCAAGTCGGGTATTACTATCTCTAGCTTTAACCCTTTAATTGGGGCTATCAATCTCTTGAGTACGCCACAATTCCTTGTTGGACCAATTTCAGAGACTTAGGCTCTCTTTCTCAAGAAGAGCCAAACTCAACTAAATACAAACTAGTGTTTGCAACCACTAATTCAGCAATTAAACATGAAAGTAGTCCAAATATCAAAAACACATAGTTAATCAAGCTCTAAAATACAAGACCCATCAATTACCCACACTAGGGTTGAGCCACAACCCTAGCTGATGGGTCTAGCTACTCATAATTAAAGAGAAAAATAAAGAAATAGATGAAGATAAACTCATAATAATTAATTACTAAATAGAACTTGAAGATTCAATGGTGAAATTAAGCTAAAATTACTCAAAATAGCAAAAGAAAGGAAGTCACGAGCGTAGCTCTACGTACAAAACTATCTGATTACCTAAAAATGGGAAAAGAATCTATTTATACTAGGCTAAAAATCTCGGACAAAAATACCCCTGCGGGGCTAGTGCGGACCGCACAAAATCATGTGCGGCCGCACTAAGGCTCTTGACTTGAAAATCCAGCTCTCTGAACTTGGGCAAAGCGGACCGCACAGAATTGAGTGCGGCCGCGGTGGCTTCTAGTGCGGTCCGCATGAAATGGAGCGCGGACCGCATTGGGCTTCAAACTCGGAACTGCAACTCTCTGAACCTTCTCTCTGCAGACCGCACTAAATCGAGTGCGGCCGCATTGATCCCAGTGCAAACCGCACAAAACTTCGTGCGGCTATATTGCCTTTTTGCCTGAATAGCAGCCTCTCTGAACCTCACTTGTGCGGACCGCACAGAATGGTGTGCGGCCGCACTGGCCCTGTTTTGCCTGAGCTTTGTCTTGTCTTGGTACTTGTGCAAGTTTTACTCCTTTTTGAGCTGATCTTTGACATCTTGTCACCTTGTTGATCAAACCTGCAAATCAAGCACAACTTGTGAGCCTTTGGGACTATTTTGTACACATTTCTAATCAAAACTTAAGCAGGAAGGAGTATAAAATGTATCAAAATCCCTAGTTATCAACTCCTCCAAACTTAAGCTTTTGCTTGTCCTCAAGCAAACAATATAAGACCCACCCCCTAAGGGAAAATCCAAGAAAATTCAGCTGTCCTAAAGTGACCACATCTAGCATCAATTGGGACTAACAATTGCCCTCAATACAAATGAATCATTAACAACATTTACTCTTTCAAACACCATGGATTAAGTGCGACACAAGAGCATCAAGAGTTGACTCAACACATCAAAGAACTCTTTCTATTACTTTGGTCATTGTGGAACCCAAACTCACACATCCTCAGCTCTCCCTAAGCAAACCTCACCTTTAGAATAGTGGCACTCAAAACGAGGTTAATGGAAATTCACTCATCTCTCTCAAAGAAAAGTCACAAGTCCGGCTCTAAGTACCATATGCTTGCCCCTTATGTGAGTCACAACTAATGTAAGTTTCATTCAACTAGAGATCATATAGGGCTTTTGTGGAGACATAGTGAAGGCTTTTGGTTCCGTGCAGGCAATGTTTGGTCTAAGTAGGTTCCATCTTCCCTTCAGCACTTCTTTTGTTTTATTTTGGCACACATTCACTTGACTTTTTGAGTCTTTTCACTTCTTTCTAAGGGGTTAGAGAGACACACTGTCACTCTTTCTTATACATTTCAAATCTTTTCTCCTTTCTCAATTTTCACGCATTTCATTCTTTGCTTTTCTTGAATCCCTTTTTATTCATTTCTACATTGAGTATTCTTTTTGTCTTTTGCTTTTCTTTCTTTTTCATTGCCTTTCCTTCTTCCTTTTGTACCTTTTTACCACTTTGTTGCAATCCTCGTCTCTCCCCCAAACTTATACTTTTGCCATGTGCTAAGGAACGATCGGGTGCCAAGAGAGGGTATCTTCTAGAACGGGTAAAGGCTTGTATCATGGTTCTTGAAGGAAAAAGGTCTAAGGCTCAAAAGGGTTGACTAGGGATTTTATCATTGTTAGGCTATGGAAGTGTTCAAATTATCATTTGGATCAAGGAGAGCCTATAATCATGTCTCAAGTCAAAATTCCCTTAGGATTTTGCCCCAACAAATATTCAGGGCAAGTTCTAGACCAATGGCTCGGGACTTGGACTTGCAATGAAATTTCTCACCACACATGCTATGGGATTGCTAAAGACACAGAGTCGGGGGCCCACAACGACCTTAGATAAGATTTGAGCATACAATGGTCCCGAAAAACCATTTGATGATTATCGGTCAACACAAGAGTCTCAAGGTCACGACTTTCACCATCCTAAACACAACAATTTATTTTTTACCCTGAGATCAAAGGCAAATATGCTAGGCCCAAGTGAAGCTTTTCTTGAGGCACCCTTAACCACTAACTACTAAAAGCAAAAAGAAAAAATGACTCAAACCCTTAAGAAAATTGTCACTCCATCCATCATTGGGAAGAGCCACCCGGTTCACACAAATTCCACCTTTGAAAAGAACCGTGGCATTAAGAAAACCAAAGGCTTATTGCAAACGGTCAAAACAAGAAGCTACGAACATAACTAAGAAGCTACGGAAAAGAAAAATGCGAAAAGTAGAGTGAATATGTACAAGAGGGGATTTTAATCGAATATACAATACGGGGATGAATATATACAATGTAACATAACTTTTATATACAGAACCAAAGTGAAAAGTACGAAAAATGTAATGAAGTACCAAAATTATATACATACCAAAGATGAAAAATAAAGAAAGCATAAAATCTGTCAAATATATACAGTCATCCATATCAAATCAAAGTAGGGCCTACCCCCTCAAATGAAAGCTGGCATTGTCCTTAATGCCAACTAAGCAAAATAAGCACCCAAAAATAAAGGGAAAAAGGATATAGAAACTCCCTATGGACCGCCTGTCTGCATGGGATCCTAAGTGGTCCCTAGGTCCTCAATATGCTCGGGAACCTCAGACTGGTTCCCTATGACCTGCTGCTCTGCTGCTGGGATCAAGGCCTGGACCTGGACAGGCTCCTGGGCTGCATCTTGTGGCTGACTGGAGGAAGCCTCCGGTGGGTCCTCCAACTGAATGACTGCATTGTCTGCATGGGGAATCGCCCTCTGGCTCTTGGGAGGCCTCTCTGACTGCACTGGCTGGGGATGGGTTGCTGGTACCGGGTCATGTAACAATAAATCCAAAGGCAGTGCCTTCAACCTGTCAACCTGAACCCGTAACTCCTTCACGGACTCCTTGGAAGCCCGAGTCTTTCTCATCTTCTTGGCCTCCTTAGCAAGGTCCTTGAGAGCTTTCCCATGAGCATTCACAGCTTCCGTAAGCTTCTTCTGAGTATCGAGGATCTTCTTTTGGTTTTCCAGAATCTCTTTGAGGGCATCCTCAATAGACTGTGGGGCCTGCAGAGGTGGAGGTGCCGACTGAGTTGCCACTGTAGTAGTGAGGACAGATAGCTTAGAGGAAGCTGTCTGCATCCAGTTGTTGATGCTAAGAAGGGCCTGGCTCAGACGGTGGGCAGTCACTTGGTGGGCCGGGGTAGAGGGTATGTCTGGAACTGCTGAAGTGGATGGACTAGGGGGCATGTCCGCAGAGGTGGAAGCAGGCTGAGTAGGAGACACTACCACTATTGGCTCTTCAGACTGGCTAGTTAAAGTAGTGGTTGTTCCCTTGTAGTTCTTGCCTTTTGGGTTGTCATCACCCTGCATGTTGTACAATGAGAAAGGGGCCTTTGCTTTTACTTTGATATCAAATGGCCGCTTTTCAACTTTGAGGTCCCTGAAGTACATGGTTAAGAAGCTGGGGAAGGGGTAGTTTCTGTCACCTTCACTTACCACCTGTGTAATCACCCGAGACATCACATTCCCGATGTTAATCGGGTACCCCGCCATGATGGATGCTACCAGTACTGCCCGGTGAAGAGGGAGGGAGTTGTCATGAGTAGTGGGGTCCAATCTATTGCACACGAATGTTTCCCACCCTTTGGCTTCGAAATTCAAACTTCTCCGCAAAATTTTTACTCCCGCATTCAACCAATCGGGGTGGGTACCTGGGATTGCCAGATACTGTGCCAACCAAGGACGGACCTCCTCACCTAATTCCATATTTGCCATGTATAGTGACTTATCCTCCTCGTCGAAGCCCAAGTAGTTATTTATTGTTTTTCCATCAAACAACACTGTCAAATTTCGCACCTTGGTCACTTTGGTGCCCTTTTTTATGTGGGCAGCATTGGTGTAGAATTCCTTGACAAGGTGCTCGTTTGCATCCACACAGTCGCTCAAGAAGTACTCCCAGCCCACCCTCTCTCTAAACTGTCTCCTCACATTGGGGTTGTGAGGCAAGAGATCTCTATCAACAAAACTTCTCTCCGAAATCAATTTCCTCACAGGCCACCATTCTCTAAACTTATGGTAAGCCTTCTCACTCACAAAGCGATCTTGCCACACCTCCGGGTTTCTAACTCTAGAAACCCCCCCCCCCCACCTGAGGTTCATCCCCTTCTCCTACTACCTCTTCTTCTCTTACTCCACCCTCTCCGGATAATGAAGCTGTGGGAGAGGTGGAGTACTCATCCTTACTGCCTTCAGCTGAGCCCTCAGACGACCCAGAAGATACATGCACTAAAGCCTGAGCAGTGGGGGATACTGGAGGAGTGGGTTCATCTGTCAGTCTGAACCTGCCCGGGAAATCATCCATAAATTCCGGAGCAAAATCAGAACCAGTCAACTCCTTGGAAGGCTCATACTCACTTCCCGAGGAGTGGGAAGCAGCTCTATCAGCGGCCCGAATCGCCTTCCTTGTTGCTTTTATTGGTTCTCGAACTTTGGGGATTAATTTTATCTTTCAACGTCTCCTCCTCCGGGAGGACTCTCCTCTGCCTGGTTGTTTAGCACCCTGGCCTCTTGATTTTACCATTGTCTGCAAACAAATTCAGTCATGCTTTGTTAGTCTCAGTATATACAATGAAGTTCAAGATTGCAGTGAAAGAGTTATGTTGCAGACAGTTTAATTGTTGAATAGTGCGGACCGCACAAAATGTAGTGCGGCCGCACTAAGGCCAATGCGGACCGCACAAAATCCATTGCGGTCCACACAGAGGTGGGGTTTAGACTACCAGTCTCTGAATTTGCACTGCGGACCGCACAAAATGTAGTGCGGCCGCACAAGGACCAATGCGGACCGCACAAAATCCCGTGCGGCCGCATTGCCTTTTTGCCTGAATAGCAGCCTCTCTGAACCTCACTTGTGCGGATCGCACAGAATGGTGTGCGGCCGCACTGGCCCTGTTTTGCCTGGCTTTATCTTGTCTTGGTACTTGTGCAAGTTTCACTCCTTTTTGAGCTGATCTTTGACATCTTGTCACCTTG
Source organism: Nicotiana attenuata (assembly GCF_001879085.1). NCBI lineage: Eukaryota > Viridiplantae > Streptophyta > Magnoliopsida > Solanales > Solanaceae > Nicotiana > Nicotiana attenuata. Next base: position 190,921 of record NW_017671409.1, read on the forward strand.
TTGATCAAACCTGCAAATCAAGCACAACTTGTGAGCCTTTGGGACTATTTTGTACACATTTCTAATCAAAACTTAAGCAGGAAGGAGTATAAAATGTATCAAAATCCCTAGTTATCAACAAGCCCGCACGATTTTCTACAAAAGGCATCACACCATTAAGAGCATTCAACTTCTTATAAGTATAATCTTTTTCTACTTTGCACGTGGGACTTTGTTCACACACACCCAACAATAATGACATTGCAATTAAATTTCCGGCCAGATTTTACAAACCTAGCCAAACCGTTATATGATTTGACAAAAAGTAATGTATCTTGTTATTGTTGTTGACATTATTTTTTCAATCTTCGGAGAATTATTGAATTTGATTTCATTGCAACTTAATAAACCGACTCAAGTATGTACAGAGTTGATATCATAAGGTATATTTAAGCTTATCCCGAAACACGACCAACTTGAGACTAGAAGATACTTGCAGCTATATAAGGTTTGATATTTTAAAAGTTTCTACAAATGATTATATTCTACTTCGAATTCTTGGCCATCTGATAGCTCCATGCTTATACCTTTCAATAATGTTGGCATAATAATCATTCTTCTGGGATATATACTGTCTTTACAAACTAAAATTACTCCTACTCTTCAACTTATTTTTATTTATTTTCTTAAATAAATAGTCTCTAGAATCTGACATAATCTTCTTAGTATTTATATACAATGATCATCGAGATAGAAATATTTGTATAGGTCAAAATCTGATCATAGGTTAATCAATCATAAGAGGAACGATATAGGGTCGACCGAGTCGTAGTCATGCCCACAAGGCAAGATGACAAAGAGCACATCGGCCATCGACGGGGCTAGACCGTAAGAAAGCTTACATCGCAAAACCCATGAAGTAGTCAAGCAAACGATAGAGGGCGGGGCAACGAGAAAGCACGCTGGTCAAAGACCATTGGACAAATGTGGAAGCTGTTAATATAAATAGGGGTAGCAAAACCCAAAAGAGGGGGCTGCCAGAGAAGCCACAATAAAGAGAATCTCTTGAGGAAGAACTACTTCTTCGCTTCCTTTCTGTTTCTCCCATGTCCATGATGCAAATCGGTCATAGATGTAAGCTTATCACATATGATTGATGTATAACTATTGTATGAAGAAATATTATCCGTGATTATTCTTCCTTTTTATTTCTTTTACCCTGCATATCTAGGTCTGAGATTAATTATGTTTTGCTAAGATTTGCCTTCTTTAATTCTAAAAATTAGTTCGACAAGAGAGTTTTATACTAATTTGCTCAAACAAATTGGCGCCATCTGTGGGAATTTCTTAGCCAAATCTCTTAGTTTCCTTCAGATCTAGAACCGGCGAAACGCCGCCACCTATTTGAAAGAGCAGTAAATAAACCTTCGAGACAATAATACTAACCTAGGTCAAATTGCTACATAAGAGCAGAAGTTACGATCAATATCTCTGTAAAACACACATCTCGCTAATAGCGGTAGGGTTGGCACGACACACATACGTTCGAAATAGGATCATGGTCATCTGGCATGGCCACACCCCCTTTCGACGCATTTTACTTGTACATATTAGCCCGAAGTCCTATCCTTTATGAAACGACGGGAGCTTACCGCGCGGTCCTAGATGGATGGGCACATGTGTTAGCCCGTGTCACTTGTTGTGGATACAAACAAACGAGATTGGACCGGGACCCGATCTCAACACTTCAGCAAGCAAGGAGGGCTCAACCCGCTCAAAGCTCAGACGCTATCATAGATGGAACCAAACACGACCGTCAAATCTAAAACCAGGCAGGGCGAGTAACACTACAATGCCACTCTTTTCGACACGTCAGATTGAGGTACGGAAAATTCCATTCAGGTTTATCCTCTAATTGTTGGTTTAAACAGGAACGCGGGCACTTGCATGGGCAAGCGAGCAAAGGGGCATTCCAACTAGCAACAATGAAAGGAAAATTACTACAAAACAACTGGAATGTCGCCCACCTCAAACACTTCAACTTCTGAAAAAATGACGCCCCTCAAATTGTACTATTTTTCCCTCGCCTGGGTTTTGTCCCAATTCGGTTTTCTCGGGGAGGTTTTTAACGAGGCGACGAGGGGACGAAGTTCAAAGTATAATTCATCGCCCCGCCTGCCGATGACCTCTACAGGACATACGATGAAGGGACTAGATACATGGAGACCTCTCCAGTATATGTACGAAATGGACATGTAGTGTTCTCCAATGAATGAAACAGAGCAACACTCTATACTCCCCATCAAGGTAGTCTACTAAGCAGGCAAAATTAAGCAAACTGGGATTCACCCAGGAAATGCATCGTATTCTCCAATGCAGGCAAAATTAAGCAAACTGGGACTCACCCAGGAAATGCATCGTATTCTCCAATGCAAGCAAAATTAAGCAAACCGGGACTCACCCAGAAAACGCAGAGGCTAAGTAAAACTGGGACTCCCCCAGGGAACACCTAACATTCTCTAGTAAAAACAAAATCGAGAACGCCAAGATTCACTCCGACGTATGCATAAACAGTACGGCGACATGTGAAATTCTCCAAAATCCGACAATAACACAACGGGTTAAAATTTTGACATTAGCTCGAAATAACACCCCTACGGCCAAGGGCCATTGCCAAAGGAATAATTCGATCTCATTCGAATCACAACGGGTTAACATTTCGACATTAGCTCGAAATAACACCCCTACGGCCAAGGGCCATCGCTAAAAGAAAAATTCGACCTCGTTCGAATCATAACGGGTTAACATCTCGACATTAGCTCGAAATAACACCCCTACGGCCAAGGGCCATCGCCAATAGAAGAATTTGATCTCGTTCGAATCATAACGGGCTAACATTTCTACATTAGCTCGAAATAACACCCCTACGGCCAAGGGCCATCGCCAAAGGAATAATTCGATCTCGTTCGAATCACAACGGGTTAACATTTCAACATTAGCTCGAAATAACACCCCTACAGCCAAGGAACACCCCTACAGCCAAGGGCCATCGCCAAAAAAAGAATTCGACCTCGTTCGAATCATAACGGGAAAACATTTCGATATTAGCTCAAAATAACACCCCTACGGCCAAGGGCCATCGCCAAAGGAAAAATTTGACCTCGAACGAATCATCATGGGTTAACATTTCGACACTAGCTCGAAATAACACCCTTACGGCCAAGGGCCATCGCCAAAATAATGATTCGATCTCGTTCGAATCACAACGGGTTAACATTTCGACCTTAGCTCGAAATAACATCTATATGTCCAAGGGCCACCGCCACAAGAAAAATTCGACCTCACTCAAATTACACGAATTGACATTCCGGTGTTACTCGAAATAACGTCCCTGCGACCACCGGCCATCGTCAAACAAAAGTCTTTGTTTTTCAAACTTGTCCGAATAAGTCAGAAATTGACTTCACTCCAAGTTCCATGTTCGGCCTCGCTCGAACACATGAAAAAGTTGACTTCGCCAAGTCGGCAAGTGAATTCGATCCCCCCCCGCCC